>NC_133538.1:398347595-398647595 GCF_048544455.1 Silene latifolia
GTGTATGTTCACTGTTAAGGGATGTAACCCAGAGCCATATAGGGTATTGTACAAACTAATAATTGTACCTCACTCAAGGCCCTTGGTGATAGTTGTCGCTATACGCTTCTTGCTTTTTGTCGGCTACCATATCATTTAGTGGTCATCTGGTTGATATAGGAATGAGATCTTCCTATGAAATTTTACGTCACAAGAAATAACTTTATCAAGTTTCATGTGAATTGGACAAACTTGTTTAGTTTACAATGTAGGAATTTATTCATTTGAATTCTCTGTGACCAAGGGGGTAGGTAGGTCAATTAATTTTAAGATAGCCGCCCTCAATGTTTGATCTCATTTCCCTGGGGAAGGGTTCACCTTGCCCTCTTAGGGTTATCTTTTGAGCCTAGTCTCCGTCATATTGTACTCGTCTAGTTTCACAATATAAGCTCTAGGATTCACAAAATAAGGTCAAGGATTCACAAAATAAGAAAGAGAGCAAAATATGCGATTTCAACCATGTATGACCAAGTTTTACAATATTGCCTTCTAGTTTCACAATATAAGCTGTAAGATTCACAAAGCAAGGTATAGGATTCACAAAATAAGAAAAGAGCGAAATAAGTGATTTTGACCATTTTTGACTAAGTTTCATAATATTCCCTTCTAGTTTCTCAATATAAGCTCTAAGATTCACAAAACAATGTCTAAGATTCTCAAAATAAGAAAAAGAGCAATAGGCGATTTCGACCATTGATGGCCAAGTTTCATAATAGTACCTTCTAGTTTTACAATATAAGCCCTAGGATTCACAAAACAAGGTCTACTATCAGGGTTCGTGCACTGCCTGAAGTTGTTCCTATTATCAATAAGAATATCCTTAGTGTTGTTGTACTTTTAGCTAAAGGTACTAAGCTTGTGCTTGCACCTACTATATTAGCATAATCTTTTGGGCTGTTTGGGTTTCAGTCCCATCCTTCAAGACCTCTCTACCGCTTTACCTTCTGATTACCATTTTCTGTTTTTTCCGTCCCATACCTTATACCATGTTCTTATATTTATTCTTAGCTTCACAATTCAGGGATCGACTCTTGTACTTATGTCCGTCAATGGTTATTATACGTTGTATTTTGATTTAGAATATTCAGTCTAGTTTCGATTTTTTTTGTTACATCAAATTTCAAGTCCAGTCTTGATTTTCATAGAATTGTCGAAGCGGGCCTATTTTATGCCATTATAATTCGTCATTGAACTCGAATTGTTCATATAGAAATACGAGATGTCGCTACTATACATTCTTTTCAAACCAAGTATTAAACACTTACATGTGCATTACTCAACCTGTCTCTGAATCAGTTCGATATCTCAGCCACTGAAATGAATTAAAAAAGAAAGGGGATGAAGTTGTCAAAAGGTATCATTTTAGAAGAGGTTACCAGTCTCAATATAAAAAAAACTATGTTTCACTAAATCAGAAACAGACATCATCCTAATCTTCGTTCTAACAAAACGATTTCGCGAATTGGGGGCCAAGTTTCACACAATGAGGGCCAAGTTTCACAATATAAGCTCTACGATTAAAAAAAAATAGAAAAAGAAACTTTACGTCATCCATTTATGACCAAGTTTCACAATATTATCTTTTAGTTTCACAATATACGCGCCAGGATTCACAAAACAAGGTCTAGGATTCACAAAATAAGAAATAGCGCAAAATAGGTGATTTCGACCATTGATGACCATGTTTCACAATAGTGCCTACTAGTTTCACAATATAAGCCTCATGATTCACAAAACAAGATCTATAATCCACAAAATAAGAAAAGGAGCAAAATAAGTGATTTCGACCATTGATGACCAAGTTTCACAATAGTGCTGTAGATACCCGGTATCTGCTGAGACTCCAACAAACACCCGATGATTATCGGACTACAACATGTTTTGGAATCGCGGCGTTTGATCGACAGTTTGTGTACAACTTTACGTCGGAAAACTTAAAACGATTTCGAAAATAAAACATCTCAAAACATTTCATAAATACCTGGAGTGTTTAATGCACGGCGACGGGGTCGCAATGACACTAACTAGAGTCAAAACCGACACCGGACTAAAAACCGACTCAAAAATTCAAATCCCGACTCCAACAACGAGTCAAACCGAGTCAACCACAAAAAACAAACATTTCAAACCTTCTATGCTAAGTTTTCCCGGATTCATGAATGATCAAGTACCAAACATGTGACTACAAAACCTAGGATAGAACAAATCATGATTGAGTTTGTTGTGAAAGCGACAACACAGCTCGAAGACCCGCGACGTGGCTCGCGCCTCTTTGAGCAGCCCAGGTGGCCACGTCGCTCAAAACTCACACAACCACTCATTCTCCTATAAATACCCCTCAAATGCCACCCATTTGAGAGTTACGCGAGTGTCCGCCCCCCTCTTTTCTCCCTTAAAATTCTCGACTCGACTTCTAAAGTCACAATCCGACGCGTATTTACGACCTACCGATCGTAAACACGAGCCTTACACATTTTTTGGTACCGTCATCGTGCATTAAATCACTTGACCGACCACTTCGACCACTACACCATCACTAAACTTTTAAAACACTCTTTTACTTACCAAAACGGTTTTAAACCGAGTTTTTTCCGATCAAACGAGTTGTTACACTTACGTCGGTCAGTCGCCATAACCAAACATGTAAGTATGCGGGTGTAAAAATCCTCTTTTATTATTTTTTCATTTGTTTCATGACTCTAACATGCTAATACATGCATAACATGAACCAAAATATGGAATAAACGAGCCAAAACTGATTTTTGGTATGAGGCAGAAGCCCCTTAGGTCGCCAACTGGCTCGCGCCTAAATGGGGTATTCAGACCTGAAATCAACCGTGTTTGTTCTCCTCATTTCCCTTAATCCATTTTTCATATTTGTAATCGGTTTTTACCATTTCAAGTATTTCCGAAACCTTTTTATTTCATTTCACATGTTTTAACCATAAAACATTTTTCACCCTTGGTTCCTCATACCATGGCGGTTAAATCCGTGTTTCGGTGATAATATTTGGTTAATGACATTTATAAGGTATTTTAAAACCTTTTATTTCATTTCCTCACATTTTCAAACAAACATATTAGTCACCAACACAAAATCATCCTTGGTTCTACATACCATGCCGGATTTTAACCCGGGTACGATGACGAGTATCGACTAATTACATTCAAAATGGACTTAAAACAATTAGTCCATAATCATTTTTCAAAACTATTCATGTCAAGTTTGTCAAATCGAACCCGACACCGAATATTATCAAATAATGATGATTATTCGAGTCTAGTTCTTCAAATCAACAAATGCGGTCTAAACGATCCTTTCAAAATCAAACCGGGTTCAAATACCCATTTTCAACACGTTTTATAACGTTTTCTAAATAGTCAGAACACGGCATACAACCGTTGGCTAACCCGCGCCTCAAGCAGGCTCACTATTTCTCATTTTCAAAACCAGAGGGAGGCCCCTTACACCGCCGGTGGCTCGCTCGCTCTTATAGCCGCCTGCAGGGCTGTTCCTTCCAAAGATTAGTCCAGGACGATCCCGACTACGGTTAGCCTGGATATAGGACGGATCAGATGACTATTCGATTATTCAAAACCATATTTGCAAAATGCCTTACTAAGACAAATGGATCATGTTATGCACCCTAAACCTAATACTGTAAATGGATGTTTAATTTCCGTCTTGCATGCAAATCAACCATTAATCCAACTCGACATCTTATACTTGATACTTGGATTAAATCAACCGACTTAGAAAGCTCTCACATGTTAGGTTTAAATTATTGGATGCGCATTCATGCATTTAAACCGTTTTATCAACTTTTGTATTCAGCCAACCATGATCGATCAGTAGAGGTCGCTAAACGCGGGCGGGATTGGGTGTCTGATTAAAGGGCTTCCCAATACGTACCTTCACCTCTTACTCAGAAACTTTGGATAGTGGACGACCTTATCCGGGCGTATGAGAGTCATTCTAGAGATAGGATGCTAAAGAGGGATGATTTCCTTATCTTTAGTACCTATGTCAAATGCTGCTTTATGCTTCGATTTGACCGAGGTATAAAGTGGATTTCAAACGGGTTCCAGGCATCCCACAAGTTCTTGGTGGCGACTCCGAACATCTCTAATCGTTTCGAGACCCTTACCGAGACGAAACCGACCGATCTAAAACGATCCGGTCGAAAGCATTTTTACGCCGCCGAGCGTGGCTTTTAAAAGACCGATGCATGTCCACAGATTGGCTTAGCGTGCAGGTGGCCCGTGACTACGGATTGGTAGGTGGCCCACATACACACACCGAGACGTGGCCCATGCCCACAAGTGTCTACTAGTTTCACAATATAAGCCTCAGGATTCACAAAACAAGGTCTATAATTCACAAAATAAGAAAAAGAGCAAAATAAACGATTTCGACCATTGATGACCAAGTTTCACAATACTGCCTTCTAGTTTCACAATATAAACCCTAGGATTCACAAAACAAGCTCTATGATTCACTAAATAAGAAAAGGAGCAAAATAGGTGATTTCGACCATTTATTACCAAGCTTCACAATATTGCGTTCTAGTTTCACAATATAAGTTATAGGATTCACAAAACAAGGTATATGATTCACAAAAAAAGAAAAAGAGCAAAATAGATGATTTCGACCATTTAAGACCAAGTTTCACAACATTACTTTCAAAGTTCACAAAACAAGGTGTATGATTCACAAAATCACGTTCAAGGTTAACAAACCAACATCTAACCAAATGCTTGAGTTCAAAATAAAAATAAATCAAACACAGAAAAAATAAAAAGTAGTTAAAACTTCTTCAATCGCCATCATCCTTACACGTACATCATTCTCTGTTCTCTGCTTCTTCCCCTTCTTCCGATGTATCTTCCTATGTGAAAAATCAAACCTTAAATTAGATACTTTTTTATTAGACATACTTGCATTTTCACAACGATGCACATGTAATAAAGTTAAAAGAAAAATAGTAGACATGATTTCACAACCCTCGCCACAACCCACACGAGCAGTCACACTACCCTCTACGTTGGACTTGACATTGGAATCAACACCTGAGAAGATCAAAGTTTCTCAATCACATCTCATATTCATTAATCATGTCACGTGTTAAAAACAAATCAAACATAAAACACATATATAAACCTTTTAACCACAACAAAGGGAGTGCTACGAGGTTCAAAAAATCACCTTCTAGTTTCACAAGAACTATTCCTAGATTCACAACTAAACAAACATACAATTCAAACATAAAACACATACATCGAACTTTTAACAACAACAGAGGGAGTGTTATGAGGTCCATAAATTCACCTTCTAGTTTCACAAAAGCAGGTCCTAGATTCACAATTAAACAAACATATATGCATCATATGATTAACCTTTCACTGTGACGGAGCGTCTATTATAAGGTTCATAAAATCATGTCTAAGTGTCACAAAATCAGGTGTGAACTGATTCAAACAGAAAAAATTCTTAAGCCTGAAGATATGGTGGTACATTATTGTACTACTCCGTCATTCAGAGATGAACGAAACCCGTCTATTTACAACTTGATAGCTCTAATTGGTAACAAATTCTGAGTATCGAGTAATCAGAGGGAAAATTGAACATCAATACACTGTCAACCAGACATTGGAAAGATTCCTACTATAATGTACATGATGCTGAACATCTGCTTCATTAGTTATGCATTTGTAAGACTCGTTTCGATTAACCATGTTGATAATTCATATATACTCCGTACTAACCAAGCACGATTCAAGCAACTCGACTCGACAACCAAATTGAACTTGAACATACACCCCACTAGCCCAAGTTAGAGATAATCAAACAGAGATGCATCAAATTTAATAGGAAAATGCACAAACATGATAGATAGAGAACAATAAATTACTAGAATACAATAGAATATCTTCAACTATCAAAGGTCTTTGACTGGTAATTACTTATGAACAATGCTCTTTTTGATCAAATTTCTCAAAACACAAGTCAAATAAATAAATACATATTCAAATGAAAATAGTGGAAGACATTGATAACAATCACACACAAAAAAAAACGAAATACTTGTTTCAATAGCACTATTATCATCAAGTATTGCGATATCTACAATCTCCATAACAATTAGAGCTGCAAAGTCATCAAAAACTATGTAATAATTAGCTGGAAATTGCGAGATTAACGAAATCGATCGATTTTAATCAAAATCGAGCCTTATATCATCAATTTATGAGTGAATAAACAGAATTATATGAATATGCTCAATTTTGAAGAAAATTGTTAAATTACCCGGAAATTAATTGAAATCTTGTTTTGAAATTGTGGAATCTATGCAAAACTTCAACGGAAATCGCTGCAATTGATTAACTAATTCGATTTTTGGAAACATGATTTTTAGAAATGTGAATTTTTTTTGGAAATTTGCGAGAAGATTTGTTGATTTACTTTGGTGAATGTCAGACGAGCAAACAGAGAAAAATAAAGAAAGGTTTGTGTGGGTTTTTTAGAGAGAGAAAATATTTGGACCAAATGAAAAGATTAGGAATGACCTTAAACTTTCAGCCCAATGACTAATTCAAAATCAGTCCATAAGATTAGCTTAATGAAAGCATTTGGTGAGGCAGGCCGCCTCGCCATAATTAGCGGCCTCACCTGATTCGGCCTCTCTCTCTCTCTCTCTCTCTCTCTCTCTCTCTCTCTCTCTCTCTCTCTATATATATATATATATATATATATATATATATATATATATATATATAGACATATATATATATTAGGGCGGGATCCCGTGCGAAGTGAGTTACGGTGTGAACCGTACGAACTCAATAATAACCCTTCAATTAAGTCAAATTGAAAGACCCGTGTTATTTCTCAAACAATCCACAACCATTCTCTCTCTCCCCTTCTTCTTTATCCTCCCTTTCCCACTCAACAGTTACATACTCGCATACCGGTGCCTACGCCGCCTGCTGTCGGAATCACGACCACCAACCACCTGCGACTACCTATTCTCCCGGCGGCGTCGACCACCCTATTAGTCGATTGGATTCCTCCTTCTACTCTTTCATTGTTTCATTTTTTTTTATCTTGATTGATTTCAATTAATCGTATGATTGTAGATGTAATTATAAATTAAAAATACATTTGTGTATGTTGGTTAACAGAGGAGGATAAGAAGAATTCTCCATTTTCTCAGAGGCACAGAAAGTATGTTTTCAAGTCAAACCCTAGATTTATTTCCGTTATGAATGAGTTGTGTCTTTGAATTGTTTTTCTGTTGGATTGATTCATTTTCTATTTGATTGGATGTTGATTTTAGGTTATTTATTACCCCTTCCATCTCAATCATTTGTTTACATTTAATTATAGTACCCTCTTAAAGAATAAGAAAGGTAAACAAATGTTTGGGATATAGAGAGTATGATTTAACTATAGATTGCCTCTAGTTCTTTGAATATGTCGATAATGGTGTAAATCTGAAGAATGAGACGGAACACAGAATACGTTTGATTGATTCGACTCAGGCTAATTAGAAATTAATGCAGTAGCTTCCTTATGGGTAGGGAGTTTGAGATCGAATAGTTTATCATCTCTAGCTATAAAAGGCTAGTTTGGCAGCTTTAAAATTAGGTTGCTTTAAAGTATGGGGACTAATGTTACAGAACACCTATAGGTTATAGCTCATGCCAAATCATATTTTTATGCAACAATGGAGAAATGTAGTATAGACTATAGAGTAATCTGGTAAGAAGGGGAATAATCGTTTTGCAAACTTCACATTCATATTCAAAAGGTCACAATGGAGTGTATCTAGCACTTTAAAGGAGTGTATCTAATTTGCCAGAAATGTGTATCTAATAAGGTAAATGAGTGTCTAGCTAAATAAAGTCATGTATCTACCAATCTAAAAAAGTGTATCCAGCTAGCCAGAGATATGTATCTAACTAGGTAAAGAAGCTAACTAAAGGCATGTATCTACCAATCTAAAAAAGTGTATCCAGCTAGCCAGAGATATATATCTAACTAGGTAAAGAAGTTTATCTAACATGGTAAAAGAGTGTATCTAGCATGGTAAAAGAGTGTATCTAGGAAGATAAATAAGTGTATCTAGCAAGATAAATAAGTGTATTTAGCAAGATAAATAAGTGTATCTAGCAAGGTAAAGACATGTATCTAGCAAGGTAAAGGAGTGTATCTAAGAGGGCATAACCTATGCCCTGCTTTCAACCATTACGGAACCATGTCGTGTTTTAAGCTCAAATAAAGGCGAGTTTCAATGCTGTATTTAAGACGGAATTTTACTCTTATAATGTGCTGCAAAGATGGCGGAACCATGCTCGAGTTTATAACCGAACGACGACGGGTTCAGTGCTTGAATGGTGCTGCGTTTGTCCGTGAAAGAATATCGCAGCCCAGCCTGGTGGTTGTGCGTGGTGGTGTAAGGAGCAGCCACGGCCCTAGCAAGGGGGTTCTCCAAGGCCTGGTGGCCAGCACGGTGCTGGCCTAGTGGTGCATTGTTGTTGCGTGAAGAAGAGAGGCAAGAACAGGCTGCCCATGTACATACCCGATTGGGGTTATACCCCATGCCCATCGGGGACACCTGCAGCAGCCAAGACGACAACAATTTAATGACCCTAAGAAATTTAGCCACGTCCCCGATCGGGGACGTCTCCCCTGGGTACCGGGGATGCAGCCACCAGGTCTTAAGGATGACCTTTCAACTCCCTTGGTCCGTGGCTTATATATTGCAGCATTGTTCTTGGACATTTTCTATTCTAGGTCTATATTTTGCCGTCACTTTTAATAGAAAAACTACATTAGTTTAATAATCTACTAAATTTTAATTCGTACGTATGTAGTTCGTTTGAATTATTTATATTTTTGATTCGGTTTTTATTCAAGTTTTGTTCTAATTCCCTAGTTTTTGCTCAAGTTCTATTTGTTATTTTCATCTATTTCTCCATTCTCTTTTGTTATTTCAATTACTTATCTTTTATTTTGTCATTATGCTATTATTTACTTGTATTTAGATTGTTTACGTTTTATTAGTGTCCATCGGATGAAATTTACAAACTACTGTAATTGATCAACAAAAAATAGTGCCAGCATAATTGTTTTCTTGTTTCCTGGCATTAGCATTTTAGTTGGTTTATAAGTATATTTGCCTATTTCGTACGTTTAATATCAATCGCGAATAGTGTTATGAGTTTTGTTTGTACATTTGTTTGTTTTACTTGGTAACCTTTGTATTTTAGTTTCTTTTCAGTGGGATGTTGTCACTTAATTACGTTTAATTGGCATGGAAAGTGATTAGAATGGCAACATTATTAAACATCGTTGGTCACGCCCAACCATCCCCATGATCACCATCACTCACTCCATCACCACATCACCTTTCTTGCTCTTGCCAACCATCATTTCTCCACAGCCGACATCACCCCTCATGCTCTTAGACAGCCCTGCCGATTACCAATCCCTGACACCGTATGAACTACCAAGATATCCATATTACTACCCTCAGATACACATGGTCTTACTACTAGATACACAAATCGATTTGTGTATGCAACAGTAATATCGTGTGTATCCGGGCTTATTAACAAATATATCTACAATACAAATGAGTGTATCAGGCCATCACACCACCCACCACTGCACATCATCATACCACCGCCCACCACCACTATCACCAGTACCAGCACCTACTCCCTTCTCCCGACTTCACACCAATACCAGTGACCACACCAGCCGACCACATCACCCACTCCCTCCTACATTTCCCTGATTTCTCAAAGTCCCTCGCACCAGCCGTCGTCAAACCCACACTGGCAACACCTCCGACCACACTGACGATATCCGGCAAGGAATCCCACCTTTCCTGACTAGAAATCGTGCACCACCACAACCAACAATAACAATGACAACCATCACTCAACTGAGAACAAACATCACCCCAAAGCTGACGCGGCTTCCATTCACTGTGCATCTCCACCACGTAATGCAGGAGCCACCATTACTATACTTCAACGACCTCCTTGTACTAAAATTTTAAATCTCCAATTTTAGACCTACTAAAATTGAAAAGGAATTTTACATATTTAGCACCACCACCGTAATCGTCGAAGTATTTGTAATGAGCTATGAGTAGAGGTCGACAAAGGTATGGTAGCGGCGACGAAGGTGTAGCTCTGTGGTCGAGGTTGGATGAACGGTCGATGAGGGAGATGGACAAGGAAGTTTATGTGGTGAGAATTAGGTTACCGTCGTCGACGTATGGGTGACCGGAGTAGGCACTGTGTATGGGTGGCCGGAGGTCGGAGGTGCCAACCTCACTTGGTTTGGAGTGAATGTGATATGATGGGTTAGAGTCGTGATAATAGTGTTGGGGTTATGGAGTGTGTGGGATAGTGGTTGGTCCTTTAATCCAGGACGTTGATTAATCTAATCTAACAGCTCTTATTAAGTTCGTAAGTTCACACCGTAAAATAGTTCGCACGAGATCCTAATTCTATATATATATATATATATATATATATATATATATATATATATATATATATATATATATATATATATATATATATATATATATATATAGGGGGGGTCCCGTACGAACTAAAGTACGGTGCAAACTCTACGAACTATTCACATACATAGTATAATACTTCCGGATACACAAGTTAATACTTCCAGATACACATGATATAACTACTAGATACACATGTATTCCGTAGCAATACCATGTGTATCTGGGCCAGTATTATATGTATCTAGGTGGTTTTTTGCGTATCCACCGCCGCCGCCACCACCACTGCCCTACCGCCGCCACAACACTAGCCTCCCTGGATAGCTCAAATCCACCGCCACCACTAGCCCCCACCACCACCACTGCCACTATTATCACTATATAGAAACACCACCATCACCACCACCGCCGCAGCCACCACCACCACGACCACTTAGATACACATGTATCTGGAGCACTTATAAGTGTATCTAGTCTTATATTAGATGTATCCACCAACTATGACTGCCAACAACACTCTCACCGCCCACCCTCGTCGCTCACCACCGCCGCCGTTACCCACCATCGTCTCTCACCACAATCACCACCACCATTCAAAGTAGAATTCATGCCTTTTACACCCATCACATATATCCTACCCGTACAACCACACACCATACCACCAGGTGTCGTCGACGGCCACCCAGACCGCGCTGGTTACATCTCTGACAACCCCCATGACGCTGGCGAGTATCTGGACACTATCGTCACCCCCCATTCTCATCTCCACGACCACATTTCCTCACCTTAAATAGACCATAACTGACCCAGATCCAATGTGTGCGGCTCGTTACTTCATCATCTTCCTTGCTCTACCGTTAATCAACCACCAGCACCGAACATACGAATCACACAAGTTCGCATCCAGATCCGTAGCCGGCCTCACCAATCTCAACACCTTTCGATGACCATCCCACCTAAATTGGTAAGTTTTAAAAATGTAATAAAATCATAAATATATGAAAAAGGAAGAAGGATTTTAAAGAATTAAATGCAGAGGTGACATTTTTGGACGATTCCGAGTCAAATTATGTATATTTTAGGCAAAAATGGCTCTGATTATGGTGGTGGTGGTACAGCCCGCAGGTGCGGCGTCGCGGTTGGTCGGAAATTGAAGCTTGTTACTGCCGCCGACTTGTGGGTGGTCGGAGTAAGCCCTGCGAATGGGTGGCCAGAGGTCGGAGGTGTCGACGTCAGTTGGTTTGGGGTGAGGTGACTTTATGTGAGAATGAGAAAGTGAAAAGGTAAGGAAGCAGAAGTGAGAGAAGAGTGGTAAGACGCTGAGTTCATCGCGCGTGATTATTATATGGTTTAACTTTTTTTATTAGTTCGTAAGTTCGCACAAAACACTAGTTCGTACAAGATCCTAATTCTATATATAATTCTATATAATTCTATATATATATATAGGAATGGGATCATGTGAGGATACACTATCTTTTTGAGGATTGAGGATTTCGTTATAATATCACAGGTTGTTCAATACAATATCACAGGTTATTCGATAAAATATCACACAAAAAAAAACACCTGTGCAAAAAAAAAAAATTATAATTTTTTTTTTTCAAAAAAATTTTTTTTTTTTGGCAAAGGTCAAATTTTTCGTGATATTGTATTAAAGAACATGTGATATTGTATTCACTAATCCTCAATCCTCAAATATTTAGGAGTTCTCACCGGATCCCGACTCTATATATATATATATATATATATATATATATATATATATATATATATATATATAGATTTGGAATCCGGTGAGAACCACCTACATAATGAGACCGTGAGAACTCTACCTTATGGATTTTGTTTCTAAAAAATAACGACATATTTGGATTCGGCATAGAATTTTATGTCTAGATAACAAATTTATTGGTCTAAAAAGTATAAATTATTGACGGAAATCGGAACGAGAAACATTTTATTAATTTTCATGCATCTACTACTCCTTTTTATCCATCTAACAATTTCCATGCACCTAGAACTCATTTTTTTGCACCTAGCGCCTGATATTTTAATGCACCTAGCAATCATTTTCATGCATGTAACAATTTTCATGCACCTAGTATTCGTTTTCGTGCATCTATAGCCATTTTAGTATACCTAATTTTATCTTTGTACATTAAGTTTATATTTTGTTATAAAATCAATAAATTTTGTCTAGCTATACTAAAAATGTGTTTGAATAAACTAAAATAAGGGTAAATGATCCCTCAAAAGTTTCGGAACAAGATTTGATGATGATTTAGTAAGGTTCTCACGGTTCTCATTATGTTAGTGGTTCTCACCGGATCTTGACCCTAGATATATATATATTTAGGATCCTATCAGAACCTCTTTCCTATGAGAACCATGAGAACCTCTGTTTGGGCCAAAATCTGCATATCGACCTAATAGGGAACAAGCCCATCTGGACTCGTTTAGCGAATTAGGCCGAGGAATCTTAGAAGTTACAGAAGGCCCGTGAATAGAAGAAGCCCGCGTGTTGTGGAGTCCTTAGGGAGAATTCAGGGAGATTTTAGGGAGATCAGGGAGAATAGAACACAAGGACGTATTTATGGAAAGAAGTATGGTAGGACTAATATTGCTTACCATAAACGGAGTAGGACACGTCTAGGGTTCCTACCCTATAAATAGCCAAGAGGACAAGGAAGAAAGATTATGGAAGAACTATCATACAAACATAATATATTGTGCTAGCTAATTTATCGTGCCATCATCATTGTACTCGTCCTCCAACTTAAAGCTTGTGCCATCATTGGAAGGGTACCACCCCTTCCCGCGGTCGTTTCCCACATTGGGTTTTCCGCGTCGCAAAACCTCTTGTGTTAACCTTTATCACCTCTTTAATTTCCTTATTTAACATTAACATTAACAACTCGATCAACATATAACGAATAAGACCACATTGACCTTACTTAACCTAATTCGGTAGAAAATTACCAAAATAGTTTGGCGCCCACCATGGGGCATTGTGGTCGTCAATCGTTAATTACTCAAACACATAATGGACAAACAAACACCAGCAGCTGTGTCAGTGAGCGGTCAGCCATCGATACCACCAAATCCTATCCATAATCCAGCATCGGCGGCTCAAACTCAGGCATCCGGATACACGTGAAGAACCACATCTGTGACAAAAGTCACTCTGCCTCCCAAAACTCCTGCTGTGGGGGCACAATCTAGATCAGACAGGGGAACAGGAAGTTCAGGCCTCACTCCACCTCCAAGTCCAACGCAAACCTTGTTTAGTGGTATGGAAAATATGCCGAAGGTGATGGAAGGTATGCGAGAAGACTAGAGGAAGGCAGAAGCTGAGGCAAGGAAGAGGAACAGGGAACTTTGGGGGCAGATAGACATTCTGAGACAACAATCCAGCACACCAGCAAGCACGGAGGTTGAAGGTCGGGCCCCAGTAGTAGATCTCACTCAGGGAGCATCAGGCAGTAGGAGTCAACTTCGGCAAATACCAGCCGAATTGGTAACAAGATTAGATCTGACAGCAGTACCAACAGGAAAAAGGATAATCCCACAAGGACTTGGATACCTCACACCAGATAGCTGGCAGCCTGCCAGCCTCGTGGAAATGCAACCAGGTAACATCCCAGTTGGTAACCTCGTGATAACTAAACAAACACCGGGTGCAGGATCTACAGTTAGTCCGCAGGTAAGCTGGCACCAGGGAACGCTCGTGACTTCAACCCCATTAGGTACCATGTCGCATCAGAATCCTCAGGAATTCGGACCGGGAAGTAGCACTCCAAATCAGCAGGTAACAGACGTAGCTCGGATTCAGGAACCCTGACCAACTAGCAGTATCTAAAACTGAGGGAGATGCTAAGCAGGGTCCCAGGACTGCCACCTCCACTCGAGAAGGCAGCACTCTACAGTTATGCTGACTCGCCATTCGTGGACACAATATCTGTTGTCGCCATGCCAAAGGGATTCACAAATCCGAACATGCCTCTCTTTGATGACACAACAGATCCCTTTGACCATATAATCCAATACAAGCAGAAAATGATGACAGTGACAGCTGTAGGAGACATAAAGGAAGCATGTATGTGCAAGGGGTTTGGATCCACACTGTCAGGGCCAGCACTCCGATGGCTCGTAATTTTGCCTAACAGATCAATATCCATGCTTGCCGACTTGGGGATCGCATTTACTCAGCAATTTGTCAGCAGCCGGAAGCCACAAAAGCATGCAGGCGACTTGTACAGAATTGTTCAAGGCGCAAATGAGACCATTGGGGAATATAACCAGTTTCAATAATGAGAAGCTGGCAGTACGGGAATGCGACTTGTCAACAGTAGTGGAAGCGTTCAAGAGGGGCCTACACTATGAGTCAGACCTATATAAGCAGCTGACTATGCACCCTTGTCATAGCTTTGAAGCGGTGCAGGAGAAGGCGGAAGTTGCGATCAGATTGGAAGAACATATCCTAGCTAGAGCAAGCATACCAAGTACGCCAAGCATATCCATCACATCAGCCATGGAAAAGTCAAGTAGAAAGCAACCCACCAGCAAGAAGGAGGAAAGATACAGGCTATATGGTAGGGGAGTCAACAGAATCGATAATAGAGAAGAGAATCAGCAACTCTCCACACTGGTAGAATATGGATTCACGACTGGCGTTGGAGGAATCCTGAAAGCACTCAGAGAGATGGGAGACGGGGTAAGGTGGCCCAAGCCACCAGTAGAAGGGCAGTCATGGCGAAAATATAGTAAGAAAAAATGTGAGTGCCATTGTGACATTGGGCATAATATGGAAGATTGTTACACTCTGCGCAGGGAGATCAAGCGCCTATATGAACAGGTGGAACTTAGCCACCTATTACCACGTGGGGGTAAGCAGCATAATAAGGTGGGCGCCACAAAGCCCGCAGCGCCACCTACATGCACCAAGATAATAAACGTGATAACAGGCGGCTCAGACTTAAGCGGATTGACATATTCAGCAGCCAAAAGGCGTGCTAGTGAGACTAAGGGAGACAGACCAGAAACTTCCTGCAGAACTTCTCACAGCGACCTACCTGTTGTTGCTTTCGACGAAGAGGATGTACATGACGGTCAGGAACATCATGATGCACTTATCATAACACTGTCAATGGCCAATTGCACTGTTAGAAAGGTTCTGGTAGATACTGACAGTCGGTCAATCTAATCGTGCTAAAATCCATAAAAAACATGGGATTCAGCGAGAAGGACTTGCAGAAGAAAACCATCCCGCTGGTAGGGTTCAGTGGAGAGACAACTAACTCATTGGGAGAAATCGTGATCCCAACCTATGCAGGAGGAGTCAATAAACAGGTAAGGTACTTGGTCATAGATGGACCATCTACGTACAATGTTATTCTTGGAAGACCATGGTTGCATCTGATGAAAGCAGTCCCCTCAACATATCATCAATGTGTAAAGTTCCCCACACAATGGGGAGTAAAGACAATACGAGGAGACCAGGAGAAAGCTAGAGGCTGCTACAAGAAGGCGTTAAAGTGCACTGCTAACCCTCCAGCATACAAATTACAGAAGCAGCATGTCCAGGACGAATACATTGAGACTCCAGCCGAGGAGTTAGATCAGATGACCCTGGACAAGCTGCATCCAGAGAGAACCGTGCTAATAGGGCCAGGATGCACATGAGACCTCATACTGTACCTAATCAAGTTCTTATAAGCCAATATGGATTGTTTCTCGTGGTCCCATGATGACATGATAGGAATAGACCCATCCATCATAACACACAAGCTTAGCGTAGACCCAGGATACAAACCTGTCCAACAGAGACAAAGAAAGTTCACAGCTGAAAGGAATAAGGTGATCAACCAAAAGGTAGAAAGCCTGGTAGCAGCAAAAAAGATAAGAGAGGTAAAGAGTGATTATCAAACGTGGTAGTGGTGCCCAAAAAGAATGAAAAATGGAGAGTATGCGTGGACTTCACCGATCTCAACAAAGCATGCCCAAAGGACCCCTTCCCACTGCTACACATTGACGCAATGGTGAATGCGACACCTGGACATGAAATGCTAACATTCTTAGATGCCTAGAGCGGTTACAATCAAATCAAAATGGATCTAGCAAATCAGGAGAAGACAACATTCATGTCTGAGAGAGGAATATACTGCTACAACGTCATGCCCTTTGGCCTGAAAAACGCAGGGTCCACATATCAGAGGCTGGTCAACAAGATGTTTAAAGAGCAAATAAGAATAACCATGGAGGTATATATTGACGATATGGTGGTGAAGTCAGAAAAGGCTAAGGATCACATGCGGCATCTGGCAGAAACATTCTGCACCCTTAGAGAATACAAAATGAAGCTGAACCCATCCAAATGCACCTTTGGAGTTTCATCCAGCAAATTCTTAGGCTACATCGTGACTCAAAGGGGAATAGAGGCCAGCACCGAGCAGATTAAGGCCGTATTGCAGCTAGAGTCACCAGAAAAACCGAAGGATGTGCAAAGGCTAGCTGGCAAAGTGGCAGCTTTGAGCAAATTCATCTCGAGATCCTCAGACAAATGCAGGTTGTTCTACGATATATTGAAGAAGAGCCAGAATTTCGAGTGGACGGCAGACCATGAGCAGGCATTCAGGGAGCTGAAGCACTACCTCAGCACCCCGCCGCTACTATCAAAGCCAAAACAGGGAGAACCACTATTTCTCTATCTAGCTGTCACAAAGGTAACAGTAAGCGCGGTTCTAGTCAGAGAGCAAGACAAGGAGCAAAAGCCAGTCTACTATGTAAGCAAGCAGAGACTAGGTACACATCTCTTGAAAAATTGGTACTAGCACTTGTAATTGCATCTTACAAACTGCGCCCCTACTTTGAGTCCCACACCATACATGTCGTGATCAATTATCCATTAAAATCTGTAATGAAGAAGCCTAAACTATCAGGTAGAATGTCAAAATTGTCTGTACACCTTAGCGGGTACGACATCTGGTATGATCCAAGAACGGCGATAAAGTCGCAGGCGCTGACATATTTTGTGTCGGATTTCAGCCCAGCTATCCAGAATCTGGCAGACGAAGAGATCCTAACCCTCAAAGGGAACAAAGAGGTAGAAGTCTGGCAGATGCACATCGATGGAGCCTCCAACCAAAGGGAGGCAAGTGTAGGACTAATCCTGCGATCTCCACAGGGAGATCTTATAGCACAAGCAGTACGATGTGAATTTAAGGCACTTAACAATGAAACAGAGTATGAAGCCCTATTGATAGTTAATCACTCGAATGATGAATTTATAGCCAGAGACTCAAAGATGGTAGCCTACCTAAAAGTGGCAAAGGAGCTGAAACAAAAATTCAGATATTGCATGCTCAAGCAGATCCCTAGAGACCAGAATGTAGAGGCAGATGCCCTAGCAACTCTGGGGGCAACCTTGAAACCAACTGAGCTGGCTAACATCCCCATCGCACACATGCTGGAACCGTCAATCCAAAAATTAGAAAAAGCAGATGTAGGAGAACTGGAAGATCAACAAGATGGGGCGACAGTTTTACCAACCACAGATGGCCAGACAGCTGTCCAGCCAAACGATCAGCCAGCTGGCCAGGCAACTGGGATTGGCGGACGCCATACCTAGACTGGTTGAGACACAACAAGGTGCCAGATGACAAAAAGGAGGTAATAGGTTTTAAAATGAAAGCCTCCAGATTTATACTAATTGACAATGTGCTTGTTAGAAAGTTGATGGCAGGACCCTACTTACGGTGCCTAGATAAACAAGAAGCGCAGACTGTGTTGCATGCCCTCTACAGTGGCGAATGTGGAAACCATACAGGGGGCAGGAGTCTGTCAAACAAAGTCCTCAGGCCAGGCTACTTCTGGCCCACAATGAGGGCAAACTTGGCAGAATATGCCCGGAAATGCGACGCCTGCTAGCGCTCAGCGCCAATGATCCATCAGCCGGCAGAGCCCCTACATCCCATCATTTCTCCTTAGCCATTCATGACGTGGGGAATGGACATCGTGGGCCCTCTGCCTAGAACGACAGGAAACAGAATATGGATGCTAGCAATGACAGACTATTTTTCCAAATGGATAAAAGCAGAAGCACTCACAGAGGTAAAAGACAAATTGGTCATCTCTTTTATCAAACGTAATATCATCTGTAGGTTTGGCATCCCGTCAGAAATTATATGTGACAATTGATCATAATTCATCTCAAACGACGTGGAAGGATACTATGCCAGATGGAACATCTCCCTGAGAAAATCAGCACCCAAGACTCCAAATTCCAACGGGCAAGCTGAATCCAGCAACAAGATTATCATGGATAACTTAAGAAGGAGATTACAGGAGTTAGGAGGAAAGTGGGCAGATGAGTTGCCACTAGTGCTATGGTCAGACAGAACGACACCAAACACGGCGACAGGCCAGACACCCTTCAGCCTGGTGGTTGGCACGGAAGCAATGATTTCATCAGAAGTTCTAGTTCCAACTCACAGGTATGGATGTATGACAGGGGAACTGAACAGTGCAGAGATGGTCAGGAGCCTGGACACGATAGACGAGTTGCGAGCAAGTGTAAAGATACGTCTGGCTGCCTACAAGCAGTCAGTCGCTAGAAGTTACAACAGCAACGTCAAAATCAGGATCCTGGAGGTAGGAGACCTGGTTCTCCGTGAAGTGTTCCAAAACACCAAGAATCGGAAGGTAGGCAAATTCGCCTACAAATGGGAAGGACCATACCAGGTAGAAGGAGTTGTTGGCCATGGGGCGTACAGATTGATGACCATGGATGGTCAAATCATACAGAAATGATGGAACATACTTCACCTGAAGAGTTATCACTTTTGATAACAAGTAGAGTTTAGTGTAAAGAGTAGTTTGTCCAAAAAAGTAAAAAAAAAAGGTAGTAGGCATACTACTAATTTTGTTCCATTTTCTCTTTTTTTTTTATTTATTTAAACTTTAAAATTACTATTGGAGTTTTGTGGTCTGTAAGCTTCCTGGGACCACAATTGCTCTGGCACCCCATGAGACAGCATCAGGTACTTCACATCGCTCTGGTGAAATTTTCTGTTTTTCGACTTCTTTGAATGCATCACTCTGAACTCTAATATCTATGGTACATTGAAAGTGTTGCTAGCAGGACTGTCAACTATAAACGCGGGGTGACAAGGCACATGGTACTCCAACATGCCTAACCTAAATTCTCCAGTAGGAGCACCCTCACCAGGCGGCTTGTGGAACATAGGAAGGGGAGCCTGGCTGACAGCTTAAAGCTCATCCTACTACCTTGGATACCACCCCCAAATGTAGCTCTCAATACCGAGTACTCGACGCAATCAATTAGGGCCCCAGCATGCATGCCCAAACATATGGAGCGCAGGGATCTCTGAGCTACCAGAATCCTGCAACGTTCCACTGGTCCTAGAATGACGATAAACTTGCCTAAGGTACACCCCTGTTGGCTTTAAACATGATGAACACACCTTGTGTCATGAACAAGGTTAAGTAGTCAGAATGCGGCATACGCCTAAATCAGTCATTGGACAGACACGACAGCTAGCTGAGTCTAAATCAGCCTTTTTAGGCTGACACGACTGGTCTAAATCAGCCTCATAGGTTAACACGGCCACTTCACCCAAAATACGGCATATGCCTAAATCGGTCATTAGACTGACACGGCAGCTAGCTGAGTCTAAATCAACCTCTTCAGGTTGGCACGACTAGCTTAAATCAGCCAGCAGGCTAACATGGCAGCTTCCTAAGCTAAGTGCATTAAAAAAAACCTTAAGTTATGACTTAAACAAAACTTGCCAAAACTAGGCAAGGGGCATTTCAAAGTATGGCCAAACACGCCACTATGTCAGGCATGGCCCTGAGTTCAGTTAACAATCACCACGACGGGAAAACACAAAATAAAATGTTCAAAAATTCTTACAAATTTGCCCATACAGGGTCAGACCGCCATTCAAAGAAAGTTTAAAAATAAAAGACTTTTAACTAGAAGCCAGATCAATGACCTCCCTTTCTAGCACCCTTCTGCCTTCTCATGCTGACCTCCCGTTTCAGGTACAGGACCAGGTTGCACGCCCTCAGCACTAGCAGTCTTGAGCTGCCTCAGCAACGGTAGCCTCCTGAAAGGAACCAGCCTCCTTAGCAGCTGTTTGCTCCATCAGTGCAGGAGAGTTCACCTTTCCAACCTCAGGCATCAGCTTGCTCAAGTCAGGCTGAATAGGGTAAAAGGGTCTTCAGCTGCCTCTCTTCCTCCTCTATAGACTGCAGGGTTGGAGGCTCATCAAGTGCAGCACACATCCCGCTAATCTTGCCCCGCCAGGCAGCATAAGCAATAATATTGGCGGCGGGGGAGATCAGCTCGCTGATCTTTTCGTCAGAGCGCTTAAGGGAGTCAGCGAAGGTACTGCACACTTCTTGAGTGCGCGCCAACTGATCAACTCCCTCCTTTAATTTCTTCTTGGCAATAGCAAGATCAGCTTTCAGCTCCACCATACGCCCCCTCAGGTTAGAGCGATGCTGCTCCAAGTCAGCAATGGTCCCACACAGCTCCTGGTTCTTGGCTCTAGTAGCCCTGCTGGTGGTCTGGACTATATGATCATCTTCCCGTTGTAGAGGGCTGACTGGAGCGCCTATTAAAAAGTAAGAGGAGTTAGCAGATTTGGTATAAAAGATTCAGAACAGGCAACAGAAGAGGAGTACTCACCATGAAAGCATTGTGCACGTCATTCTCCGCCATCTCTTCTGGGGAGACTCCCGAGAAAGCTTCCACCAAGGAAGGGAAGAGGATCTGATCGATCTCAGGCCAGTATGGCACCTTGTCTATATTCCCAAAACTATCAGGGAAGTGGGCTATGATACCGCCACGAGCAGCAGCAGCAGGACTAGCAGGCGGGGTAGGAGGATGGCGGAATAGTGGGGTAACTTCTAGAGGCTCAGGGAGAACGGTGCTGGAGTGGGTAGGAGGAGACTGAAAGGAAGCAGTATGGGCACTTCTTTTAGAAGCAAAAGGTATGTCAGGACTCGCAGCGACCCTCTTTCTCTTGGCACTCTGAAAGATAGCCTCAAGAGGATCAACTTTGGAACTTGCAATCAGCCAGACACCAGGTGTCAGGAATACCAGGTAAAACAGCAAGGTAAAACGCATTAGAGACATTCAGTGTGACAGTATAAGGTGACGTACCAGAAGACATAATGTGAGCTGATTGTTGAGGATTGGAAGAGGAGGCAGGCGAGAAACCAGGTAGCAGGTCACGAAACTTCATGTCAGACAGGGAGATGCATAAAAAATTGTTGCGGGTAGATGCTGAATCACCCAAACGGATCAGGTTACTGGGGCCTGCACAGAAGCAAAAAAGTAAGTCGGTAAGCATTGGAAGAAGCAAAGCAGGCGCCAAGGGGGCTACTTACTCGAGGTTATGACCCAGTCTTCGAAAATATAGTCGACAAGTGGCTGAATGAAGGCTTTCCTCAGGAAGAAGAGTTCCTCAAACCACTTTTCGTCCCTTGACTTTGACACATTCCTGAAGGGAGTCTAGCCACGGCCGCGAAAAGAAAACTGGCCTCCTCCCAAGGACCGGATCTCATATATATGAGCCAGCTCACCAGGGGAGATGGTGCTACTAGTGTTCTGGTTGGCTGACAGAGAGTAGAGGAGAACCCTCCAGATATTGGCAGATATTAGGGCCATGGCGAAATTATTGGTTCGAAGGAAATGTTGCATAAGTTTGGGAAAAGGGAGTCGAAGACCATATCTGAAGGGGTAGAGGTAGAGGCAAACCCATCCTGCACGGATGGCGTCCGCCTTTTGACCAAGCTCAGGGATGGCGATATCGACCCCGTCGCCAAGACCAAGCAACTCTTTGATTAAGGGTATATCAGCGGTGGCTAGGGAGGAGTTGCAGTCATGAGGATGGACGAAAAGCTTCCGGGAAGGAAAGGTGGGATCTGGGTTTTGGCCGGCCGGGGTAGAGGTCGAAGTGGTGTGACGAGTTTTACCCATGGTCGGAGAAGGAAAGAAAAAGGATTAAAGAAAGATTACAAAAAAGGGGAAGTACCTGGCAAGGCTAAAACGGCGATGAAAATGGCGGAATCCGGCGAAGAAGCAATGGGGAAAGGAAGGGTTTTAGAGAAGAGGTGGGGTTTTGAATTTTGGAATTAATGAGTAAGGAAGGTAGGGAGTTGAGAATATAAAGGAGGAGAGAAGGAGTGGGGCGCGAGAAATGAGGGGAAAGAGTAGGGGCAATGATGAGTGCTTAAGATGATGTGCGTAAGACGACGCGGGATTTTAAAATCAGTAATTCCTTATTCGACGCCTCGAGACGTATCTCACAAGGAATTAGGGGCAAACTGTTTGGGCCAAAATCTACATATCGACCTAATAGGGAACAAGCCCATCTGGACTCGTTTAGCGAATTGGGCCGAGGAAGCTTAGAAGTTACAGAAGGCCCGTGAATAGAAGAAGCCCGCGTGTTGTGGAGTCCTCAGGGTGAATTCATGGAGATTTTAGGGGGATCAGGGAGAATAGAAGACAAGGACGTATTTATGGAAAGAAGCATGGCAGGACAAATATTGCTTACCATAAACGGAGTAGGACGCGTGTAGGGTTCCTACCCTATAAATAGCCAAGAGAACAAGGAAGAAAGATTATGGAAGAACTATCATACAAACATAATATATTGTGCTAGCTAAT
The DNA here is from genome assembly GCF_048544455.1 of Silene latifolia. Lineage (NCBI taxonomy): Eukaryota > Viridiplantae > Streptophyta > Magnoliopsida > Caryophyllales > Caryophyllaceae > Silene > Silene latifolia. The sequence continues at coordinate 398,370,882 of NC_133538.1, forward strand.
TTATCGTGCCATCATCATTGTACTCGTCCTCCAACTTAAAGCTAGTGCCATCATTGGAAGGGTAACGTCCCTTCCAGCGGTCGTTTCCCACATTGAGTTTTCCGTGTCACCAATCCTCTTGTGTTAACCTTTATCACGTCTTTAATTTCCTTATTTAGCATTAACATTAACAACTCGATCAACATATAACGAATAAGACCACATTGACCTTACTTAACCTAATTCGGTAGAAAATTACCAAAACAACCTCAAGTTCAGAACTTTTGTATCAAAGGTTTGGAACTTTTATACTAAAGATTCAGAACTTTTATACCAAAGATTTGAAGGATAATCCAATTAGCTTATAAATTAACCTTATCCCTAAAATTCTAAATAGATGATCTACTTCATAGATGATCTCTTCTGAATCTTTCACTTCATATACTTTTTTTCTTGGAGCTTATGTATAGCAATATTCCTATTATATTGCTTTTAATTCAGCTCGATCTGTACATATGTGGCAGACTTTGGCTTTAGTATTTAATTCAGCTTGATTTGTATTTCCTTGACATCTGTATTCAGCATGGGTTTTAAGAAACTTATTTCTAAAAGACGTTAGGTAGATCCAAAATTCATGGCATCCATATAGAAGTTGATGAGAGCACCTTACCTTAACTATGCTTAATGAAAAATTAAGAGAAGAAAAAAGTGAATAAAAAGTAAAATGTTGCAAAGAAGAGTAGTTTTAGGTACACTAGTGGTTACAGTGGTGTTGGTGGCCATTTTCCATGGACATAACACTCGTTTTTTAGTATGCTAGTATCAAAATCAAAGATAAATATTCCTTAGCAGCAGATGCACGAGAAATCTTGATAATCTCAGGTTTTTTGAAGTTGTGGTTGTGGATGAATTTTGAATTGCTTAATACTAACAACTCGAAAACTACTTGCCGAATCACGGACCCTTGCTTCCTAGACAGCTAGACCTGGTATTGGAATGTCCTTTAGCATTCATTGAAGACGTGTACTATGATTTTCAGGTGTGTCCAAATGAAGTGGTCAGTCTTCACCATAGAACAATGTTATTCCATGACCTTCAATGTGAGGATGTTCTTTTTAACACGTTTATGCATAGAAGGCTTATTAGCTCACCACGTAACCATATGTTAGGTACATTCGCTTGTGATTAAGCTCCTTTCTTGGGTTATGGTCGTCAAGTACAGTTCATAGGTGCTGATTTCAACTTTTAAATTTTCTTCTTCTCATGTATTATCCTAGTTCTTATAGGATCTCAACCCTATATATATATATATATATATATATATAGAGGGTTGAGATCCTATGAGAACCTTTTTCCCATGAGAACCACGAGAACCTCAGGTTTAGAACATTTGTTCCAAAGATCCAGAACCAGTATACCAAAGGTTCATAACCTTTGTACCAAAGGTACGGGTAGAATCAGATAAAACAATATGAATCATTCCTCTTATTATTTGTAGATTCTTTTACTTAATTACGAAAAATACTCTCAAATCGAATATTTTTATTAATAGGGAGTAGCATGACGTAATTCATTGATTGGAAAGGAACAAACAGGAAAATCTAATGGCAAGTATAAAAACTATATATCAGATGAATTTGGAGCAATAAATTAGTAGAAGTATGTGGGCGAAACTCCATTGACCAAACCATCTACTTTGATCGAAATATATCTTGGTTTCGAGTAATGTTTCACCAAATTGAAAGGGTATAAGTACTAAACTTATGATAAGTGGTTGGTATTATTTGGTTATCCAATTGTAATGTGCAACGAATGTGTATGTATACAAAACGCATGTAAAAATAATATCTCTTGTTATTGTTGCTCCACACTCTTCTACATTACATTATGATATGATTCATGACACATCGATTTTTATACTACTCATTGTTTGGTCTTTTTTTAGAGATGTCCATGTATTTTTAGTACAAAAGTTACAACCATTAATATAATATTATTGTATGTTTGATACAAAGGTTTTGAACCTGGAGTTCTCATGGTTCTCATGAGAAGAGGGTTCTCATAGGATCCTTAATCTATATATATATATATATATATATATATAGAGAATTAGGATCACATTAGTCCACCCTATCTTTTTGAGTCCCGTGAGTTCACTTATGTATCACACGCTCTACACAAAAATATCACGATTCTTTTTTATGAATAAAAAAGGGAAAAAAAAAATTTATGAATAATTTTTTTTTAAAAGTCTAACCTGTGATATTGTTTAGTGTAACATGTGATATTGTATCCGAGTCTATGAGTCCAGTAAAAGAGTATCACGAGTTATACAAAACAATATCACACCTTACAATAAACCATAACACTGGTTGTACTAAACAATATCACGGGTTATACTATACAATATCACACCACTGAACCTAATTCCGCCTTTCACTCCGCCTTTCACCATCTTCATTGCGAGTCACCCTTAAGGTTTTAGTCCATGTATTGTCAAATTAATTAGGCTATATGAGATTCGAATCCATATCTTTGTGCAAAACCTACACATTACTCTCATGTTTGATCTAATAACCTTTAAAATATGCCAAACTACTTCTCTAAAGCTGACAGGGATATCAGAGCAAAGCAACATAAATTTTTGGAGCATATTTGTGTCATGTTTGTCTGTTTTTTATTAATTTAAGAAATGTAGAAATCGTGCCCGTGTTGAATCGGTCGAGCACCGTATATAGACAACGTGATCTAATTGACACTATATATTATTGCATGCGTTCTGTTAGGGTATGGCTACTTTTATATAGCTTTTAATTGACGTGGTTTCGTGGACAAAGTTTCATGACAATAAGAAATTAAAGGAAAGAGACAAAAAGGGTTAATAAAAAAGTACGCAATTCTTGAAAAGCAAACAAATATTTCCAATTTTATGGACTGATGACATTTTCCTTTTCTATCAAGGATTACATAAGCTTCAACAATTTGATTTAGTTATGATAGTTGATTTAGTTATATAGGTCTCGAGTCATTCAAGGTTTTAAGAAAGAAGAAAAAGGGAGCATAACTACTTGAAAATATGATCATTTTTGGAGCATGTTTCTCTCAATTGACGATGTTTGTCAATTTGGAATCAATCATCATATACGGTTATGCAGGTGTCTGGTGAAGTAAAGCAACTTTTTTAATAGCATAGATGCAACATAATTATAGAGCGAAATTCAGTATTCCGAACATTGTAAACCGTTGTTCACTTCAGATACAAGTTGCGGAGGGTATTGCTGTCAAAAGGACTTTAATTTAACTAATATGAAAGGAAGTGGATTCCTCAGAGAATGTGTGGACAAGGCCCTTGGGAACTGCGTCCGCGGGATCCACACTAGGCATAATCGACTCGAGGTTCCTTCGAATCGAATTAAGACAAATTAGAGTCGCCACCAAGTTTTATGGGAACTTGGAACCGTTCAAGTCAACTTTACACCTTTCGTCGAAAAGCATAAAGCCAAACGACTACGAGTGATTAAAGATAAAGACTTGTATCCTATATCACTCGATTTGAATGACTCTCGTAATCCAATGGTATTTAGACGGATCCACAAACCATAGATCTTGAGTAAGGGGTGAGGGTACGTGTTAGGCAGCCCATAAGGACACCTAACCCCGCCCGTCGATAACGGCCTCTACTAAGTCAAGTATCGGATTTCAAACAAGGTCATAGCTACTACGATATATGATATGCAAACATCGTTTTCAAACCCTAACATGTGACAACAATTTCTATGTCGTTTTAGATGCAACTAAACTAACTTTGTCAAAGTTGTAATTTAGCATGTGGGTTGATTGATCTAACAACAAACAAAACAAAGCAAACAAGGCTTGAGGGGAATGGGGGAGCCGTTGGGATCTATCCTATTACAACCCAGGCATTTCATGCCGACACAACGATAAATTAAAGATACAACTCGATCTAAAATACAATGCTATACACAAAACCGTACACGACACATTACACGGCCAATTCGGCCTAAGGAAACGTGCACAAGGGGGGTGGCCCACGGCTTACATGACTCACGGCCTTGGGTCACTCCTCATGATGCGTGCTTTCACTTAATCTTATCGAATTAGACATAGGGCCACACACCAAAGCATGCATTAGCATAAATCGGGCCATGTTGCTTTAAACAACATGCGATTTACTACGCTCTTACATGCATTGGGGCATAACCATCTAGCCAAACAAGACTAAGGTTTTTTGAAGAAGTTTTGACTTGATAAAAGTAAAACTAATTACAAACAAACTACCAAACACGACTCGATAAACAAAGTAATTACAAGATACGAAATAACGAGATAAAGATAAGAAAAAAACGAGAAAAGGACTACAAAGACACGGCCAAACACGGCCTACACGTTCTAGCCTACCCTAATCCTTAGGTTAGATTCATTAGGTTAGATAGACGATTGCAAAACGAGTTAGGAAACAAGTTAGAAAACAAGTTAGAAACGACGTTGATCGATTGAGATGATGTCACGCAAATGTGTATTCTACACGGCCTAAAGGGGTCAAATTAGGTCAAGTTCGCTAATTAAATTAACTCGTCGAGTGTTAATAATAAGGTGCTAATCACGCACTCTTATACTAGCGAGAAATTATGTGAAAGAGAGAGATGCATTCAATTAAGTTACATAATTGTTAATCGGTTTTTAAAGCTACGTCGATGCCACCTAACGTGTCTAATTAGGTTATTAAATTGATCTAATGTCATCTAAATGAGTCATATGTTAACAATCAGAGGTCGAACTAACATGTGAATGGTCCTAGGGTATGTCGAATTGGACGAAACAGGCAAGGAGTCAAAAGCGATGAGCGAAGTTAGAATTCGTTTTATTAATGCCCTACCTTGAACACGAGGATATGTAAATGAGACGGGGGATACGACCGACTGATGTAGCGGATTTATTTCCCATCTCAAGTCAACGCGGGTGTTCATGGTGGTACTTTAACTCATACTCGGACTAAACTAGTTTCATAGTTAACGAAAACAAACGATAAACAAAGTAAAAATGAATTATAAAAAAACAAACATAAATAACGAAATAAAAGGGAGAAGAGGAGGATTTGATGCACCCTTAACCTACATGTATCCTTGACACCGTCTTGGGTCGTAATCGATCGTAGATTTTATCTCGAGAGGCCGTCGTCGACGAAGGAACAAAACAAACAACACATTTTTTGCAAATCTGGACAGCAACTTTCAAACTGCGATTTCTCTCTCGTTTCACGGTGAAAATTCGATTTAAAAGATGTTTTGAAAACTAGAAAGAGAGTAGAACATATATCTTAAAACAATCCCTCCTCGTTTTGAGTTATTGGGCACGAAAAACGAGCACAAACAGAACTGGACAGACAGGAAAAGCTGCGAAAACAGAGTGTATGACACTTTGTGTTTCGAGGGGATTCGTGTACTCTCAAGGGCAATTTGGCTCGTAAATCTTTGTCTAAGATGTATATGGATGTCGTGTGGTTAATTTGGAATAAGAAACTCGAATTTTAATGGAGGTTTGATGGTTGAACGAACGGTTTCAAAGAGGACACACAAACTGATTCTAAGTTTGTAAGTCGGTTTTGTCGAGGGTTTTTGGGAGGCAATTAGGGTTTGTTTCAGGAGTTTAAAGGTTGTGAATGACGGTAGTATGTATGAAGAACTTAGAGGACTGGATGTATGGTGAAGGGGGGGGGGATATTTATAAGGAGTTTCGAAGGGTAGAAATAGGGCAACAAGCGATCGGACTGCTCTGTTTATTCTTTGGTCCAGCAGCTATTGTGAGCTCGTGTAGGGTTTTGGAGGGCTGTTTCTTGGTGGTTAAGCTAGGGTAATATGGGTAGGATACTAGGGTGTGGATTAGGGTTAAAGGGTACGGGTTTAAGTGGTGTTTGGAGCAGGTTTTGGACTTGGGTTTGGTGAACAAAACAGGGGTCGTGGGTCATTTCGTTTTGGAGCCTGTTTTGGATGGACTTGTGGAAGTGTTTCGAGGTGTTCTAGGTGCTGGGTTGTTGTGGGTAATGTGGAGCACGGGTTGGTGGTGATGGGTTGCGGGTTTGGACCAAGTTTGAGTCGGTTTAGAAGGGCTTTCGATGGGCTATACAAACACGGGTAAAGGAAGGAATTGGGCTGTGTTGGGGGGATGTTTGGAACGAGATTTGGGTGGGTTAAACAAAGGGTTTGGGGTAGGCTTTGGCTAAGAATCGAACGCGGGTTATGGGAGAGGAAGTTGGGTCGAAAGTGCGTCGAAAATCGAGCCCAAATCAAGCATAAAACGAGCTCACAAATCGTGTGATTAAAACGAGTTTTCAACTTTCGAAATCGATTTTTCAAATCAAATAACACACTAAAATAAATGATTTTTCAAATCAAATAACACACTAAAACAAATGATTTTTCAAATCAAATACACTCATAAAATGATTTTTCAAATCAAATATTAATTTTATTTTCAATAAAATAAACTTGAGAAATTAAATTTAAAATAAAGTAAAATGAATTCACCTTAAAAACTTTAATTTAAATATCATTTAAATTAATAAAATACTTCGTCGAGAACGCTCATTCTACATCGTAAAACAAACCCAAATAATGACAATGACAACTAATAAATACATGTGTCCTATCATCATCGGGTGTTTGTCGGGTTCTCTATAAATTCAAATATCGACGGATACGGGTATCTCTGAGCCCCACTTTGACCGAGGCTTGGACAAGGCGAAAGTCAAAGTATACCCCAGTCCCTCTCGACCGAGGATTAACTGCGGTCGTTTATAGTCCATTAGACTTGCGTATGTAAGCTCGCTTGACCATAAGGAGAGATCATACCTGAAACTTCGTCAGGAATTAACTCTTGCTTCTGTTGCGTCAAATTGTCATCGTTGGTCGTCGACCCATAAAACTGCACATATGGTGGGTTGAACCTTATCCTTAGGCGCCTACGTATCCGTTTCGTTTAACGGAATCAAACCAGCGTCGTAGTTAAGAATCTAACTGACACATGCCCAAAGTTTATCATCTGCTTTTGGCGTATGTCCAAAATTCATCATCTGCTGACATTTGCCCAAAATTTATCATCTGCTTGTCCGAATGGGACGAGACTTTCTAAGGAGGTTTCCGCCGCTTTCATCATTTGCTTTCAGCTACGGAATTCTTCCATTTCATACTCTTGTATTGAATTGAATTCTCGGTAGATGTCATCCTTTACATCCTGATAATGGTCTCTCAAGCCAACGGCCGCCCAGAGCCCCGATTTGAATGGCTCTAAAGTCGAAGACTTTAGAGCCCCTAGTTGAAGCATATCCTGCTATATTTGAAACACAAAAACGTACTAGCAATAATCATCACATAAGCACATTTGGATCATCGATCTTAAAATTGGATTATTTGAAAGATTGGGTCATCGACCCGAAAATTGAACACGTTGAAAGTCTTGACTAATTGGGCCATCGACCCAAATTTTGAATTTTGACATCACTTAGCATGTTGGGCCATCGACCCGAGGTTTGAAGTTGAAGTGTTGGAATGCTGGGTCGTCGACCTAAAATTAAATTTGAATGACTGGGTCATCGACCCGAAATTTGAACAAGTTGAAAATTTTGAATAATTGGGCCATCGACACAAATTTTGAATTTGAAATGAATCCCTTGGATGTTGGGTCGTCGACCCAAAATTTGATGCAAAAAGTTTTTGAAATTTCGGAATTCTGAAATATTTGGCATTTTGAAATTGAACCTTGATAGGTGAGCAGGAAATACGACTCAGACACTCTGTATGACCCGTAAATAACGTGGGCGTAGCCCGCTACCGTAAAACAAAAAAAGAAAATAAAACCATAAGTGTGCACGAGTTTTAATTCGATTATTGACTTGTTGGGGGTAGAAATGTAAATTGGCCATTCTGGCGCCAAAAGATGGCAAATGGGAATCACAAAGTCGTCGGACTTGGGACGGAGATATCGTATGGCATGGGCGTGCTCCCGAGGGCACATGGGAATCAAGATCACTTGGCCTTGACAAGGAGGATTAAACTCACAGAGCAACAACGTTGTCTTCGCCCAGATACTAAACACAGACTGACTTTATGAGAACACTTAGACATCACACATCACTCTTGTTGGGAACATTCTGTCACTCTTCTCCTCGCCTCCTTTCTTTTCAGCGGGTTTTCATCATTTCTTGCCACCGCCTTCTTTCTTTTCAGCGGGCTTTTACTATTTTTCTTCGACGCCTTCTTTCTATTCAGCGGGTTTTTCATATTTTCTGTTCCGAACACAAACCCACATCTATGTGACTCAACATCTTTGCCTAAACCGTTAGATAAAGCTCATTCTGAAACTTGATACTATTCATCCGAGCCTATATCCTTATCCTAGCATACATCGAGTGCTAAGACCGACTCAAACAAAGGTGGCTTCATTTGGACTTGGTTAAGACCCGTAAGAAACCGACAAGATGACAACTTTGTTGATGAGTGGATTGAATCCCTTGTTCAGAAGGACTGCCTACGTATTCGCGTGGAGCGAAATCAAATCCGACGTAGTTCGATCAAGGTGCATTAAATTGGCATTTTGATTGTGTGTACACACTCGAAGGTTTCACCTAAGGTATCATGTCATATCCCATTCTAGCCTGTAAAGTACCGTTAAATCCCGTGTCTAGGGTTGGTAACAAAAGGTTGTGGTTCTTTGGGATGTGGAGCTTGGTAAAAATAGGTTTGAAAGGTAAACCATCATTCTGAAGGTTCGCTTTGTGGTGCTAAGGCCAACGGGTTATGGCTTACATCGTGGTTGGAAAAGGTGTCTCGGTTTTGATGAAATCCGAGTGCAAATGGGTTGGAAAATAATGTGGGTTCAAATCTCCATATCTGGACCCTAAAGGCTGGGTGTAACAGCACAAGCGGAATGATTCTCAAAATTCCCGACTATCCCTTGTAACTGTCTCAGGAAGGACTTAGAGGGTAAAGAGGTTACTACTGACGCTTTTGGGCTTCGCCCATTGAACTTCAACTATGGGTACTTGGCTTGACTTATGTCTTCCGTAACTTCGACATCCAACCAAAAGCATTCCGCAATAACTTCAACATCTTTTTTTTTTCTTTTTCTTTCATCTTTTTTTCATTTTTCTTTTTTTTTTCATTTTTTTTCATTTTTACAATTTTTCTCTTTTTCTCATTTTTTTTCATTCTTTTTCATCTTTTTCCTCTCTTTGAAAATGATCTTCTATTCATTCTCTTAGTCATAAATGGATACACCTTGAAAACTGGGCTTCGCCAACTAATTTGGATAAGAACTAACAATTCCTTTTTAGAACAGGTTGATATCTTCTCTCTTCGAGATGGGATGATTTTGTTGGGGAAAAGGCTTGCCTTCCATCATTGATAGGGGAAACAAGGAGCTAGTCCGGGTTTGTTATGGAATCATCTAAAAGCTTGTCACAAACATTGGTTCAGATGGAGGTTTTCTACCACCAGACATGGAATAGGTAAAGGAATCAAACACGGGATCCTAGTGTACCTTACATTTTAAAACACGACATATTTCTACCCCAGGGATTCCTTTGAGTGTGTTGTGCGTTTTATCATGTTTCGGAATGATTGAGGATTGGAAACAAGACTTATTTGGAAACGAAACTGCAACTTTTTTATTGGAATGAGAAATACTTAACAGACTCGAAGAAACGATTACTAGGACACATCCTAGGTCATTGCGGAACAAACGACTCAAATTCAAAAAAAGAAAGTTCTAGACTCGACTCGACTAAGATAAGAAAACAGATCCCGACTCATAATTTTCAAATCTGGTCTTGAGCTTTCTCTTGTTCAAATTGTCGCTTAGATGCCTCTGGTCCTCGATCCCTATGATGGTCCGCCTCCATCCCGAGGCGGTCCTCTCGAGGATCTACGCCCGATGATGAAGGTTCTTTGAATCAAATTGTCTTTTATTAACTTCGTTAACGAGAGGAGTACATTCTAGAGCAAGACTCCCGATTTGAATTTCATTCTTCGGGTTTGGCAAGAATTCAAAGCAATCCACAAATATTTTCCCGATAAACACCCATTTCAAGTGACATGGGTGGATAAGATGGGAATAATCGACATTGTCTTCGGCAGAAACAAAGTTGGCGTGATCGCCAAATGGATTGGTGATGTTATTGGGTTTAATAGTTGGGATCGGGAGTGTTCTATTCTCGATCATGTCTTGAATTTCGTGCTTCAGTCGATAGCACCTTTCAGTATCATGGCCTTTCCCTTGATGAAAGGCACAGTAGGCATTTGATTTATACCATTTACCTTGTTGATCAGCGGGAGGGTCCGGAGTTGGACCAATAGGCTTCAACTTTCCTTGGGCTATGAGCCTTTGGAGAGCATATGTATAAGTGCATCCGATATCGGTGAATGCCCTAGGCGTTTGGCGCTGCGACTTCTTCGATTGCCCTTCTAAGAGATTGATGGCTTCATCAATATGGGCCATTGTTGTGGCCTTGCCCTTAGACGATGAGGCCCCTTGGTACCCTTTCGTCTTTTCAGCCTTTGCCCTTATGACATCATCTTCTACCTTTATCCCGATTCTTATCAATTCTTTGAAAGAGCCAAAATTCTGGTATTTCAGAGCATTGCGGTAAATAGGTCGTAGATTCTTTACGAACTTATCTACCATTTCAACTTCGTCAGGCTTCTTGGCTAATTTCACGCTTTCAGCGCGCCATCTTGCAAGGAATTCAGTAAAGCCTTCTTTGTCTTTCTGTGTCATCACCTCCAATGTTCTTATGTTGGTTTGAATCTCGACATTGTCAGCATAGTGCTTACAGAATTCCACCGTAATATCTTCGAAAGTGGGGAAGTTCTTAAGATCCAGATTGTAGAACCACGCCTTCGGTGTTCACCCGAGATTGGGCGAAAATTTCGAGAGTATGTCGGCAGTACTCCCTTCAAAGTGCTAAGTACCCCTTATAGGCCTTAACATGGTGGATGGATCTTCTCAGTGCCCTTAAACTTTGGGATATCGGTGAGTACCATGTTTGTGGGCAACTTATCCGAATCGGGGCATAGGCCCTAGCATTTTCATAGTGGATGTTCTTCCCCAGGAGAGCTTCGGACGGTCTTCAATGAACTTGAACCGTTTCTCCGGATCGATCGAGTGGGGTGGATGAAGAGGAATCTTCACCCAGCTTAGATTCGATCGCATGCATTCTAGTCATCATGAGGTTCACGGCCTCAGTGAGCTTGTTAACAGCATCTTCCATTGCTTGACGTCGGGTTTTTGGCGGCCTTTCTACAAGAAAACCCCGAACCGAGTCAATATTTAAAGTAAGAGCCCCTGCACACTTAAGGACACGATACCAATTTGACTCAAACAAAGACTCAATTGAAGACTGACTAACCAAAAGGTTCGACTCACGGTTAGATTTAGACCTCGATTCATTTTAGACTCGACAAAACGACATGACCCAAACCATCATAGCTCGATTCTAAACTGGACACGGTGTGACTAAACCCGTGATTGGACTAACATAGCCCATAGGTTTAAGTGAAACACCCTAAATGGCCTAGCTTGGACGTCTCTGTGGACTATCCTAGACCAATTGGTCGACCCACATGACTCGAAGCCCAAGAGTTGAGCTTGGGTGACCCAACAAGGTTGTGTTCTAGACTCTTAGGGCAAAACACGCCTAGCCTAACACGGCCAGGACCTGGACACGGCTCGACGCATTTCATGCTTGGTTAAGGTTCGAGAAATATTTTGGATTGAATTTGAAAAAAAAACGAATATCGATTTGAAAACGAGATTTAAAATGGGCAGCATGCCGGCTATAAAAGCTTATTTTGGGCCGAAAAATCTAGTCCTACTTGGGCAGCATTCCGCGTTTTTAAAACCATGCTATTTTGAAAGTAAGTTGTTCACAAGTTCGGTTTTGAAATCGATATGGAAATTTTGAAAAGACTCGGGAAATTCATTTCGCACATTGTCATTCTCATGTTATAAGGATGTATGCTCCTAGACATCTCTAAGTCTCGGCAAGTCTTCTACAAGAAGGTCTATGCCCTCCATCCTTTTTGGGTCTTATAGAGCAAGGGCCTTTAGGTAGAGTACCTAGAAGAGCATCCCCACCATCAAGAACCACGACGAGGCGGAGCGGAAGCAAGCAATGTGCAAGTTCCTGGCATAGTGGGACGTCGCCCCCCACGCGTCACAAAGAAGCGCTGGGACGGCCCGGGAAAGTCCTTAAGGATTTACGCATCAATCGTAGCACTACGAGTAATGTTTTACTTTCCAATACTTTCTTTTCAAGTTTCACCTCGGAGGAAAAGACCCTAGAAACAAAGTGTAACTAGTCCTCTTTTCCCCAGCAGAGTCGCCAAACTGTGGACAAGGCCCTCGGGAACTGCGTCCGCGGGATCCATACTAGGCATAATCGACTCGAGGTTCCTTCGAATCGAATTAAGACAAATTAGAGTCGCCACCAAGTTTTATGGGAACTTGGAACCGTTCAAGTCAACTTTACACCTTTCGTCGAAAAGCATAAAGCCAAACGACTACGAGTGATTAAAGATAAAGACTTGTACCCTATATCACTCGATTTGAATGACTCTCGTAATCCAATAGTATTTAGACAGATCCACAAACCATTGATCTTGAGTAAGGGGTGAGGGCACGTGTTAGGAAGCCCATAGGGACACCTAACCCCGCCCGTCGATAACGGCCTCTACTAAGTCAAGTATCGGATTTCAAACAAGGTCATAGCTACTACGATATATGATACGCAAACATCGTTTTCAAACCCTAACATGTGACAACAATTTCTATGTCGTTTTAGATGCAACTAAACTAACTTTGTCAAAGTTGTAATTTAGCATGTGGGTTGATTGATCTAACAACAAACAAAACAAAGCAAACAAGGCTTGAGGGGAATGGGGGAGCCGTTGGGATCTATCCTATTACAACCCAGGCATTTCATGCCGACACAACGATAAATTAAAGATACAACTCGATCTAAAATACAATGCTATACACAAAACCGTACACGACACATTACACGGCCAATTCGGCCTAAGGAAACGTGCACAAGGGGGGTGGCCCACGGCTTACATGACTCATGGCCTTGGGTCACTCCTCGTGATGCGTGCTTTCACTTAATCTTATCGAATTAGACATAAGGCCACACACCAAAGCATGCATTAGCATAAATCGGGCCATGTTGCTTTAAACAACATGCGATTTACTACGCTCTTACATGCATTGGGGCATAACCATCTAGCCAAACAAGACTAAGGTTTTTTGAAGAAGTTTTGACTCGATAAAAGTAAAACTAATTACAAACAAACTACCAAACACAACTCGATAATCAAAGTAATTACAAGATACGAAATAACGAGATAAAGATAAGAAAAAAACGAGAAAAGGACTACAAAGACACGGCCAAACATGGCCTACACGTTCTAGCCTACCCTAATCCTTAGGTTAGATTCATTAGGTTAGATAGACGATTGCAAAACGAGTTAGGAAACAAGTTAGAAAACAAGTTAGAAACGACGTTGATCGATTGAGATGATGTCACGCAAATGTGTATTCTACACGGCCTAAAGGGGTCAAATTAGGTCAAGTTCGCTAATTAAATTAACTCGTCGAGTGTTAATAAGAAGGTGCTAATCATGCACTCTTATAATAGCGAGAAATTATGTGAAAGAGAGAGATGCATTCAATTAAGTTACAGAATTGTTAATCGGTTTTTAAAGCTACGTCGATGCCACCTAACGTGTCTAATTAGGTTATTAAATTGATCTAATGTCATCTAAATGAGTCATATGTTAACAATCAGAGGTCGAACTAACATGTGAATGGTCCTAGGGTATGTCGAATTGGACGAAACAGGCAAGGAGTCAAAAGCGAAGAGCGAAGTTAGAATTCGTTTTATTAATGCCCTACCTTGAACACGAGGATATGTAAATGAGACGGGGGATACGACCGACTGATGTAGCGTATTTCTTTCCCATATCAAGTCAACGCGGGTGTTCATGGTGGTACTTTAACTCATACTCGGACTAAACTAGTTTCATAGTTAACGAAAACAAACGATAAACAAAGTAAAAACGAATTATAAAAAAACAAACATAAATAACGAAATAAAAGGGAGAAGAGGAGGATTTGATGCACCCTCAACCTACATGTATCGTTGACACCATCTTGGGTCGTAATCGATCGTAGATTTTATCTCGAGAGGCCGTCGTCGACGAAGGAACAAAACAAACAACACGTTTTTTGCAAATCTGGACAGCAACTTTCAAACTGCGATTTCTCTCTCGTTTCACGGTGAAAATTCGATTTAAAAGATGTTTTGAAAACTAGAAAGAGAGGAGAACAGAGATCTTAAAACAATCCCTGCTCGTTTTGAGATATTGGGCACGAAAAACGAGCACAAACAGAACTGGACAGAAAGGAAAAGCCGCGAAAACAGAGTGTATGACACTTTGTTTTTCGAGGGGATTCGTGTACTCTCAAGGGCAATTTGGCTCGTAAATCTTTGTCTAAGATGTAGATGGATGTTCTGCGGTTAATTTTGAACAAGAAACTCGAATTTTAATGAAGGTTTGATGGTTGAACGAACGGTTTCAAAGAGGACACACAAACTGATTCTCAGTTTGTAAGTCGGTTTTGTCGAGGGTTTTTGGGAGGCAATTAGGGTTTGTTTCTGGAGTTTAAAGCTTGTTAATGATGGTAGTATGTATGGAGAACTTAGAGGACTGGATGTATGGTGAAGGGGGGGTATTTATAAGGAGTTTCGAAGGGTAGAAATAGGGCAACAAGCGTCGGGCTGCTTTCTGTTTATTCTTTGCTGTCCAGCAGCTATTGTGAGCTCGTGTAGGGTTTTGGAGGGCTGTTTCTTAGTGGTTAAGCTAGGGTAATATGGGTAGGATACTAGGGTGTGGATTAGGGTTAAAGGGCACGGGTTTAAGTGGTGTTTGGAGCAGGTTTTGGACTCGGGTTTGGTGCCGAACAAAAACAGGGGTCGTGGGCTTCGTTTTGGGGCCTGTTTTGGATGGACTTGTGGAAGTGTTTCGAGGTGGTCTAGGTGCTGGGTTGTTGTGGGTAATTTGGAGCACGGGTTGCGGGTTTGGACCAAGTTTGAGTCGGTTTAGAAGGGCTTTCGATGGGCTATGCAAACACGGGTAAAGGAAGGAATTGGGCTGTGTTGGGGGGATGTTTGGAACGAGATTTGGGTGGGTTAAACAAAGGGTTTGGGGTAGGCTTTGGCTAAGAATCGAACGCGGGTTATGGGAGAGGAAGTTGCGTCGAAAGTGCGTCGAAAATCGAGCCCAAATCAAGCATAAAACGAGCTCACAAATCGTGTGATTAAAACGAGTTTTCAACTTTCGAAATCGATTTTTCAAATCAAATAACACACTAAAATAAATGATTTTTCAAATCAAATATTAATTTTATTTTCAATAAAATAAACTTGAGAAAATAAATTTAAAATAAAGTAAAATGAATTCACCTTAAAAACTTTAATTTAAATATCATTTTAATTAATAAAATACTTCGTCGAGAACTCTCATTCTACATCGTAAAACGAACACAAATAATGACAATGACAACTAATAAATACATGTGTCCTATCATCATCGGGTGTTTGTCGGGTTCTCTATAAATTCCAATATCGACGGATACGGGTATCTACAGAATGGTTTTGTGTATGTTCCTTGAAGATTTAAATTAAGATATTCCTATATTAGTGTAAGTTCGTGATATTCTTTTGTATAGTGTGTGATACATAAGTGGACTCACGGGACTCAAAAATATAGGTGGACTCACCGGATCTTGCCTCTCTCTCTCTCTCTCTCTCTCTGTATATATATATATATATATATATATATATATATATATATATATATATATATATATATATATATATATATATATATATACATATAGATTTAGGATCCGGTGAGAACGATCACTCGGTGAGAACGGTGAGAACGGTGAGAACGCACCACTATATACATTAGAAATATATACAAGGAACACTTGTTTTTTTTTTTTTTTTTTTTTTTTTTTTTTACCAAATCTCGGATACACTTTTGACTATCGTAGGTACACTTTTTACCAGAATTCTATATACACTTTTTAATAATGTAGATACGACTTTTTTTTTTTTTTTTTTTTTTTTTACCAAATCTCAGATACACTTTTGACTATCGTAGATACACTTTTTACCGGAATTCTATATACACTTTTTAATAATGTAGATACACTTTTTTTTTTTTTTTTTACCAAATCTCAGATACACTTTTGACTATCGTAGATACACTTTTTATCAGAATTCTATATACACTTTTTAATAATGTAGATACATTTTTTTTTTTTACCAAATCTCAGATACACTTTTGAGTAACGTAGGTACACTTTTTTACCGATTTTTTTTTACCAAATCTTAAATACACTTTTGACTATCGTAGCAACACTTTTTATTAAACATATCCTAGAGACGTAGATACACTTTTTTTTCACAATTCTAGATACATTTTTTGAAACTCAGATACACTTTTTTAACAAAATCTCAGATACAATAAAATGTATCGTGGATGCACATTAGACTTGAATAGATGTTTATACATAAGGAATATTTTTTTTTTTTTGGCCAAATCTCGGATACACAAAATTGTAGTTACATTTTTACTTGAGGTTTCTATATACACTTTTTAAGAATATAGATACACTTTTTTCAATTCTAGGTACATTTTTACTCTAATCGATTAATAGCTCATTTTACTATTTAGTTATAAATAATTAATATTATTGCGAATAATTGTTATTATTGAAGAATTTGTCACTGTTCTTTATTATTTCAATTTTTGTAGGAATAAAGACGGAAAATCGAGAGGTAAACAAATGAAGACGGGTCAAAACTAACTACAAGACAAAACAAAAGGGGAATGAAGGTCAACCTTTGACCTTCTTTTTTAGACAAAGGTAACCTTTGACCTTCAATTATTCAAAAGTCTGCATTTCGTTCCATCGTCTCATCATATTCACCATCATCATCAATTCAACCTCCATTAACAAACCACTCGCACCACCGATCGCCACCATTACACTCAACTTCCGCAACTCCTTTACCCATTTGCAGACTCAAATCTCCATCACCATTTCACCCTCCGACATCACCATCATTCAATTGACCCAAAACCACCAGCCACCACCATTTCATGTCACCAACTTCAGCCACATTCGAGCACCATCACCAACCCGAATCCAACATCAAGCACCACCATCCTCTACCCACACCATCTCCCCTGTCCACCCGCGTCATTCATCCCCATTCTCATTCACAATCACCAACCCATTACCCCGACAACTCGCCTACCACCATTTAACCACCATCACCACCATTAATCCTCAGTTCAATCACAATAACCCAGTCCATCAATCAACTCCGCCATTCACACCAACGAGACCACCATTCTCATCATACCAAAGAAGAAGAAACAACCCCCAATTCTTAGGCATCAACACATAAAACCAGCAAATTAAGTTATTAATATCCAATCTTCATTTTCAATAGTGCGTGGTTGTTTACCGGGGATGCGTCATCGCTTGTGATAGTCGCCGGTGATGTGTCGTCACTGTTGAATTGGAACTCGTCGACGGCGACAACGAATATGAGTAATGGTATTGAAATGATAAACAGGAAAGTTGGGGTAGGATAAAAATCCTAATTGGTCGCCGGAGTTAGTGCCGACATTAGGACGGTCGGTGATGACGGACGACTTGCTTGGCTTCTGCGTGCGTGGGGTCTTGAGTAGTTGTGCCAGAATCAGGGAAGTAGGGAGTTTGACGGAGTTGTTGATCTTTCTCGTCGGCGATGACGGGAGTAGTAGAAGGCGACGGTAGGGTGGTAGGTGATGATGGGGGGAATTTGAAGGGTAGTGATGTGAATAAGATTGGGACAGATCTAGTTTGGTTGTGTGACTTTGTGAGCAAAAGTGACGCGCGTGAAATTTAGTTATGAAGGTCGTTCTCACCGTTCTCACACTACTACAGATACAACCTATAACAACGGTCAAAAACCGTTGTTATATAAAAAAGCGGACGTTGTTAAAGCGTCCGTTGTAAAAGGTTTTAACAACGGTTGGTTTTTTTAAGGAAACCGTTGTTAAAAATATTAACAACGGTTTTAAGTATAAAAACCCGTTGTGGAAAGTGTGACTCAATTTTGGGGGGAAAGTTATAACAACGGGTTATTTATAAATAACCGTTGTTGTTTGTTCTTAAAAAATAAAAAAAAAAAAATTAAATATTACTAGCTATAAATATTAAAGCATCCTTTACCAACATATTAAAGCATCCTTTACTAACATTCATTAATTGAAACAACATGGCAATGAACCCTAATTTTATCAACAACGAAGAATGGCTTACACAAACGATTGAAGATGATGGGAAGGTTCTCGCCGGGCTTCCCGCCGATCAACACCCATTAATCAAAGCATCCCTTGAACATCAACGGAATTATTGGATTAAGAGGCGTGAAGCGATCCGCTTGTCAACAAAGCCTCATCATCATCATCATCTTCATACCCTCGTCGGCCGATACTTTCGCAACTTGGTCGCAACCAGAGATATGTTGAGTTGTACTCTTCCAACCTTATCTCCACATGCAAGTCGTGTCCTTGCATATATTCAATCTGTTATTTCAAAATATGAAGCCAATGACCCGGAAGTTAGCGGTATACCATAGTGGCGTGATTGGTGGCAGGTTGAGAAGCGCTTTTTACGCTTAACCGGGTTGTTCCGGCTTATTATACATCTTTTGATTTCTGATAATTGCTGTAATGTATTTGGTTTAAAATTAAATGAAATGATCATTTTGAAAGTGTTGAGTTATGCTTGTTTGATTTGCTTCCATTTTTTCAACTCCATAGATCTATCAGTCATCATCAAGATCTGATTATGGCACAACTTCCTAACATATATGGCACAACTTCCTAACATATATATTAATTAAAAAACAACTCAACCCACACATTAGTATAAATACATTGCATTATCTCAACTAACATGCATTTCCATTATCTCAATATATTCTCCAAACCCTAACTGCTAAAACATGCTCGATCCGTACTGAAGGACGCCAAAGAAGATGGAAATGAAATAATTAGAAACACATACATGGAAATGAAATAATTAGCAGATGCTGAACGGAACCTAATGGTCGATAAAAACACATACATTGAAATGAAATAATTAGAACAATAAAATAATGACGATGAAACAAACCCGATAATTACGAACGTACGTAAAGAGACGATGAAATCAACAAAGGATGGCGAGAAGATAAAGCGACGATGAGAAAGAGAGAAAGAGACGATGAGAAAGTGTGTGTTTTGTGTTTGTGTTTGGTCATGCTGGTTTGTGTTTGTGTATTAAGGTTTGTGTTTTGTGGCTGCAGACTTGTGTTTGTGTGGTTTATAGTATGGAAGGTATTGACAACGGTTATTAAACAACAACCGTTATGAAATATGTTTTAACAACGGTTGTAGTAAACACCCGTTGTTAAATAAGGTTTAACAACGGGTTTCAAAAATAACCGTTGTTATTACTTTTCACTAACTTTGCGCCAATTTTGCGCCAAATTATTAACAACGGTTGTTCATGTGTGACCCGTTGTTAAAAATAATAACAACGGTTTTTATAACCATACCCGTTGTAATTGATTTTAGTAAAATTCGCGCCATGCATTCTACAACGTTTATTGTGATTTTCGTGAATATTCGTTGTTAAAGGGGCGTTGTAGTTGCCTGGATTTGTAGTAGTGTCACCGAGTGATCGTTCTCACCGGATCCCACCTCTATACATATATATATATATATATATATATATATATATATATATATATATATTTATAGCAGTT
The DNA here is from genome assembly GCF_048544455.1 of Silene latifolia. NCBI lineage: Eukaryota > Viridiplantae > Streptophyta > Magnoliopsida > Caryophyllales > Caryophyllaceae > Silene > Silene latifolia. Next base: position 398,390,812 of record NC_133538.1, read on the forward strand.
CTTGTAAGTCCCTCAAATATAATGAGTCCCTAAGTCCTCATATGGACCATTAGATGTATGGGATGGTGGATGAGATTGCATCTAAATGAAAGGTCACAAATTAGTCTCCTCTAACTACCTCCCTTAATCATTCCAACTCCTTAAACATTCACCCTCTCCTAATCTATCATCTCATTATCCCACCCTTCCACTCCCTCACTAAATCCCATTTTCTCTGAAATTCCCAACAAAAAAAACCCAAAACAAAAAACCCATTTTCCCTAAAATTCCCAACAAATAAAAAACCACCCTCCTTCCCTCATCCCGACACCATCCCATCACTGCCTCCCATTTCCTCCTTCCTTCTCGGCCGCCATACAGCACCCTACCGCCACCTCCACCTCACCGGACCACCATCCCACCACCTCCTCACCCGCCCAGATCCGGAGCCCACCACCAGACCACCACACACCACACCCGACCCACAACCCGCCTACCACAAACCACTAGATCCACCAGACCCACCACCACCACCGAGAAACCCACCCGACAAACCCACACCCGACTACCCACGACTTCCTCGACGTTCTCCTGACTACCCTTTCTTCTTTCTCTCTTTTATTTTTTCAGATTTACATTTGTTGCAGTTTTGTTTTTTTGTTTTATAATTTTTTCAGATCTCGTATTTGATGTATCGGTTTTTGATATTGGATTTGATATCTCGTTTTTGATAATTTCTGAGATCAATTCTTAACTTTGTTTTTCATTGTTTGAAGTTTCAACGACCCCCACCACGTTTTTTTTGGGTATTTTTAGATCTCGTTTTTGGTTTTCTCGTTTTTTTTTTGGTATTTTTAGATTTCGTTTTTTATTTGTTTATTTGGGTGTTGGTTAATTAACTTTTAGTATTTCAGTTTTTTATTTCTCTTTTTTTTAAGTTCCATATTTTGTGCTAATGTTATATAATAATTAAAATAAAGTTATAATATTAACTTCTAAAGTTATACTATTTACGACTAAAGTTATACCCTTGGCATACTAAAGTTATACTATTTACGACTAAAGTTATACGCATAAAATACAAAAGTTATAGATCTATTTTATATAACTCAATTTGTATATTTTTTTTTTTAGTATTTGTGTGTTGGTGTTGTTGTGAGACGGTTTTTTAAATTTTTACGACTAAAGTTATATCCTTCAAACATTAAAGTTACACTATTTACGACTAAAGTTATACCCTTCAAACATTAAAGTTATACAATTTATACTATTTTGTTGTGTGTTGTTATTTACTTATTATGTTGTTATTTACTTATTTTATATTTTTTTATTTCAAATATGTCTTATATTACATTTTGATATTTATATAATGACTTTTTTTTTCAGATCTAGTATTGTTGGTTTAAAGTTAGTATTGGTGGTTTTAGGATTTCGGTTATATATTGGACTAAAGGTATACGATTTTGGACTAAAGTTATGCGATTTTGTAGTAAAGTTACACAATTTTGGACTAAAGTTATACAAATATGGACTAAAGTTATACATATGAAGGACTAAAGTTATACAAAAATTGAGTAAAGTTATACAAATAAGGACTAAAGTTATACAAAAATGGACTAAAGTTATACAAAAATTGCCTAAAGTTATACAAATATGGACTAAAGTTATACAAATAAGGACTAAAGTTATACAAAAACTGACTAAAGTTATACAAAAACTGACTAAAGTTATACAAATAAGGACTAAAGTTATACAAATAAGGAGTAAAGTTATACAAAAATGGGCTAAAGATATCCAAAAATTGACTAAAGTTCTACAAAAATTGACTAAAGTCATTGAAATTACACACATTTCTACTGGAGTTATACATTCGTTGAGTAGAAGTTATTCATATCGTTACTAGAGTTATACATTCATTGAGTAGAAGTTCAACATATTCCTAATGTAGATATTTGTATAACTTTAGTCCATTTTTGTATAACTTTAGTCCATTTTTGTATAACTTTAGTCCTTATTTGTATAAATTTAGTCAGTTTTTGTATAACTTTAGTCCTTATTTGTATAATTTCAGTCCATATTTGTATAACTTTAGGTAATTTTTGTATAGCTTTAGTCCATATTTGTATAACTTTAGTCCATAACTGTGTAACTTTAGTCATTTTATATCATTTTTATATAAAAATGTGAAATATAAGATTAAAATCAACAAATTATAAGAATTTTTATATAGCTAAGATTAAAACAACAAATTTTACGAAAAAACATTTCTTTTTTTTTTTTCTTTTTTTTGCAAAAGATTTATCATTTCATTTCGTAAGAAGAAAAGAAATTACATTTTCCAAAACTATCCAATAAAGAACAACTCAAACTAAGCAAAAGGGAAACCTTAAACAGACTGAAGGCTAGCTAGAAAAAGCTCAGAATTTTATGAAAAACATTTCAGTAGATCTTAGATGAAAAAAAGTATCTCACAAAAATAAAACGAGATTTAAAACCCGAAATCTTAAAAAAAAAAACGTATAACAAGAAGAGATTTGAGAAAATAAATAAAAAACGAGAACTAACAAAATAAAAGACAATTAAAAGAAAATAAAAGACAACAAAAAAAATGAATGGAAAAAATAACTCAAAACATAAAAATTAACACCAAAACGAAAAGAAAAGAAAAAAGAAAAAAAAAAGAAAAAAAATACCGAGGCGGCGGTGGTCGGGTGGCGGCGGCGGTGGTGGTGGGTGGTGAGTTGGTGTCGGGTGGGGTGGTGGTGGGTGGTGGTGAATGAAGATGAGAGGAGTGGGTGATTTATTTGGGTTTTGATTTTTGGGGGTTTTGGGGTTTTGGGTTTTTTTAGAGAGGAGAGAAAAGAGTGAGATGTAGAGAGATGAGAGGATGATTGTAATAGTGAATTAATGAATGATGGATGGATGATTAGTGAAGGAGATGATTAAGTTAAAGAGGCCATTAGAGGAGATTCATTTCTAGCCATTCAATGAGATGCAATCTCAACCCTCCATTCCCTCCATCCAATGGCCTATATGAAGACTTATGGACTTATAAGTATATGTGGGACTTAGTTGATCTCTTCTCTCTCTCTCTCTCTCTCTCTCTCTCTCTCTCTCTCTCTCTCTCTCTCTCTCTCTCTCTCTCTCTCTTTCTTTCTCTATCTCTCTCTCTCTCTCTCTTTCTCTCTCTCTCTCTCGCTCTCTCTCTCTCTCCCTCTCTTTCTCTCTCTCTCTCTCTCTCTCTCTCTCTCTCTCTCTATATATATATATATATATATATATAGGATCCGGTAAGTCCACCTAAATATTTGAGTCCATGAGTCCATAAAACAATATCACGCACTATAGAAAACAATATCAGGATTTATTAAAAACATCTTAAAACCAAAAATGCTAGAGATAGAAAGAGAAACACCTGAAAAGCTCTGAAAAATAGAATCATCGTTTTCAGTAACCTAGAATTTCGGGATGACGGCGCATAAAAGTTCTTCATCTTCTTCAACAAAAAATCATAAAAATAGTAAAAAAAATCGTTTCTCTTCTCTGGATTTTTCTGTTGCAGGGAATTCGTCTTCGTCGGTGGTCAAGCTTAGAACTAATCCGGTTGAAATCGAACCTTTGGACCTTGATGACCTCATCATAGATGGCGAGACGGAAGAATGGGTTGTTCAACAGCGTGGAAAAGGGAAGAAATTGGCTACCATTCCTGAGGAGCCTGAAGGTATGCTGTAATTTACTGAGTCTGAGGTTAATAAGGAACTTGAATTTTGGAAGAACTCTGTTATATGCTTCATATTGGGTGCCAATCCTTCCTGGGAAGTAGTTGAGGAGCTTATTCAGGGGTTATGGGGTGAATATGGGATTGATCGTATTTCCTTCTTACCTTGTGGTGTTTTTCTGGTTAAATTTAAGAATCAGAAAGCACAGGAAGCTGTTTTGAAGCACGGACATTTCCTGTTCGAGAATAAACCTGTAATCTTACGTCCTTGGCATTCTCAGGACCCGCTTACAAAGACGGATGTTAAAGTTGTTCCTGTGTGGGTTAAGTTGCATTTGTTACCTCTTAAGTTCTGGGGACAGTGTATTCCTAAAATTGCAGGATTGATTGGTGATTTTGTGTGGTGTGATGGACCTACTGAGGACCGGACAAGGCTAGGAATGGCCAGGGTCTTAATTGATGTTCCTTTTGACAAGCCTGCTCCCAAAGAGGTTAAATTCTTGGATGAATTAGGGAATATGGTTAAGATTCAGGTGGAGTTTGAGTGGAACCCTATCCTTTGTAAAACTTGTGGGGGAGTTGGTCACATTACCAATGCCTGTAAGAAAGTTAAAACCAAACCTCCTGCTAAGAAGAAGGTTGTTCAACAGTGGATACCTAAGCCTGCAGGTGACAAAGCTCTTGGAACTAAGGTACCAGTTGCTAAGATAGCTGTTTCTCCAAAAGGTACTCCTCTGGTCCAACCTAGTCCTAGGACTATGTTTACCCCTGTGGTGCCTGTTGTTCAACAGGGTGCTCATACTAGGACAAGTCAAGTAGCTACCCCTGCGAGGGCTGTGATAAGATTGAGTAGACAAGAGTTGATTGATCAGGGCAGTACCACTTCTAAATTTGGGCAATTCACATTCATGGAAGCCTTAAACAATGCCACTCCAAAGGTGGGAATAGGGACGATTAGAGTACCCCTTGAAAAGGGGGGGGGCAATGATAGGCTTTTGGAATGTTAGGGGATTGAATAGTCCAGCTAAGCAGAAGTACATTAAATGGTTTCTTCACCATCATCTGGTTGGATTATTTGGTCTCCTTGAGACGAAGGTTAAGCCTTCGTCTCTAAATGGAGTTAGGGATAATATTTGTAATGGTTGGTGTGTTTCTACAAATACTTAGTACCATAAAGGTGGAAGAGTTTGGATCTTATGGAAGCCTAATCTGTTCAATGTTCAATTTATTGAGTACAATGCTCAATTTATACATACTATTGTTAAGGATCTTGCTAATGGGTCAATGTTTCACTTCACTATTGTCTATGCCTTTAATGGTATCCAAGAGAGAAAGTCCTTATGGAGTAGATTAATTGCCTTCAACCTGAGTATACAGGGGCCTTGGTTCATAGGGGGAGATTTTAATGTTGTCCTTAAACCTAGTGAACGTTTGGGAGGAGTTACCTCTGAGGAGGAAATGGAAGATTTTTAAAATTGTCTAGAGTAGTGTAGTATGGTGGATATGCCTGCAACTGGTTCTTTCTACACCTGGAATAACAAGCAAGAAGCAGCTACTAGAGTGTTTAGTATGCTTGATAGAGCCCTTGTTAATCATGATTGGACTGAGAAGAGACCTGATTATTATGCTCACTTTCATACAGAAGGGTACTTTGATCACACACCTTGTTTGATACAGAAGACTTCTGATATTGGCCTAAGGAAGGGGAGTTTTAAATATTTTAACATGTGGAGTGATTCTAATCTTTTTATCCCTTGTGTCACTCAGATTTGGGGGACTTGCATTCAGGGTACTCATATGTTTCAGTTTGTTAAGAAGCTTAAGTTACTCAAAAAACCCTTGAAGCTGTTGAATAGGGATTTATATGCTGATATTGAGAATAATACTATGAGGGCGTGGAAGCATTTGGAGCATATCCAGATGCAAATTAGAACTGATCCTTCAAATGCTGATCTGATTGGAATGGAAATCAATGCTTCTAAAGAGTATTCTGAGCTTCAGAAGGCCTGTGATAGCTTCCTGCTGCAGAAATCCAAAGCCACCTGGATCTGTAGTGGGGATAGCAACTCAAAGCTTTTTCACAGTTATATGAAACAGAGGCAGGCAAAGAATAAAGTCTTCAGGATTGCAGATGAGCAGGGCAATTGGCTAACTGACCCTGATAGTATTCAGGAAGCTTTTTTATCATTTTACCAAGATCTGTTGGGGAAGACTATAGTCATGCAGTGTGCCGTTAATGCTCGGGTTGTTCGAAGGGTCCTCTTTGCAGTGAGGAGCTCTGTGCTGAACTAGGTACTCCTGTTACTAATGATGAAATCAGGGATGCTCTCTTCCATATTCCTGGCCACGAAGCACCACGCCCTGATGGATTCACTAGTGCCTTCTACAAGGATGCCTGGCAAGTGATTGGAGAGGAGGTGTGCACTGTTGTGAAGGATTTCTTTCTCAATGGTAGGCTTTTAAAACAAGTGAATCATACCTTAGTCTCACTTGTTCCCAAAGTGGACTTGCCTCAAACTGTTGGACAGTTTAGGCCAATCTCATGTTGCAATGTCATTTATAAAGTGATATCTAAACTCTTATGTACCAGATTGGCTAGGGTTCTGCCTCACATTATTATCCCTACTCAAGGAGGTTTTGTTAAAGGGAGAAACATTATTGAGAACATTCTTGTTTGTCATGACATCATTAGACTATACAAGAGAACTGCTGTTTCCCCACGATGCCTCATCAAAGTTGATTTGAAAAAGGCTTATAACTCAGTGAACTGGCAATTCCTCAGTCAAATGTTTGATGCTTTACTCTTTCCAGTTCACTTCAAGAAGCTTATTATGGAATGTGTGTCTAGTGCCTCATATTCTCTTGTCCTTAATGGTAATAGCTTTGGTTTTTTTCATGGGAAGAAGGGGCTTAGACAGGGAGATCCCCTCTCCCCTGTATTGTTCACCATAGCTATGGAATACCTCACCAGGATTCTTAACTTTACAACTGAAGTTTTGCCTTTCAAACATCACTCCCTCTATAGGAAGCTTAAGTTATCACATCTGATGTTTGCTGACGACCTTTTATTGTTCTCAAAAGGAGACTATCCTTCTGTCATGCTTCTGTTAAGGTCCTTTTCCACTTTTTCTAGAGCTTCTGGTTTGGAGATGAATAATGCAAAATCTAACATTTATTTTAATGGGGTGCATAACTCTATCAAACAGCAACTCATAGACTGTTCAGGGTGTGTTGAGGGTCAGATTCCTTTCAGATATCTTGGAGTCCCTATAGCTGCTGGTAAATTGGGGAAAAAGGAGTGTAAGATCCTGGTGGAGAAGATTGTTGACAGAATCAGAATGCTTGGTGCAAGGAAGATCTCCTATGCTGGTAGACTCATCCTTGTTAAGTCTGTTCTTACTTCTCTTTTTTCTTATTGGGCAAATATTTTCCTAATTCCTAAGGATGTGTTGAAACAAATTGATAATATTTGTCGTAATTACTTGTGGGATGGCACTAGCAATTATATGAGGGTGCCTCTTGTTGGATGGGATCACATTTGTACCCCTAAGAGTAAAGGTGGTCTTGGCATCAGGAATAGTTATCACTGGAATATGGCCACTATTGGGAAGTTAGTGTGGTGGATTTATAGCAAGCCGGATAGTTTATGGGTGAAGTGGGTGCATCAAATTTATATAAAAAGCTCTTCCTGGTCTGACCATATTCCTAAAAGCCATTTGAGTGGCAACTGGAAGGCTATATGTAAGACCAGGGATTCGTTTCTGAATGGTTACTCACAGGGTGTATGGCTTGCTGATATGAGGGTATATTCTATAAAGTCTGGTTATGATTGGATCAGACTTAAGGAAACAAAAGTGGGATGGGCTAAGCTAATCTGGAATCATGTTGCTCTTCCTAAGCATTCCTTTGTGAATTGGCTGATAATGAGGAATGCTCTGAATACAAAAGAGAAACTGTACAGGTTAGGCATCAGTTCTGATGATTTATGTTGCATATGCCAAGCTGGTTCTGAGACTGTGACACATATGTTCCAACAGTGTCAATCTTACAGAGAGATCTTACTACTGGTTTGCAACTGGCTGAAGATCACTGAACCGCAGGGGAATTGTATCATTTGGATCTGGTAGAAGGAAATGGACACAGTTCAGCGGGATGTTTGCTTATCTGTGTTCATGGTTTATTACTTATGTTGTATGGCGCGAGCGTAATTCAAATAAGTTTGGAAGGACTTATTTTGAGACCTACTGCTTTATTCGTTCAGTGTAAAAATTTGATGAAAATCAGACTACTTAATCAGCTAAGTAGGGTCAAAGTGTCTAAGGATAGAGATTGGATTACTAGTCTTGTAAGCTAAATTATGATGTATCTTGTTTACTTGGTTTGAGCTTAATGAGAATTACTTACCTTTCACCAAAAAAAAATATCAGGATTTATTTTTTTTTTCAAATTTTTTTTTTTTCAATTTTTTTTTTCGAAATTGAGCTGTGATATTGTTTAGTATAACGTGTGATATTGTAAGATGTGATATTGTTTAGCAGAACATGTGATATTGTATTACAAAACAATATCACGATTTTTTTTAAAAAAAATTTTTTTTTTTCGATTTTTTTTAGTGTAAGCTATGATATTGTTTAATATAACGTGTGATATTGTTAGCTGTGATATTGTTTAGCATAACGTATGATATTGTATTATAAAATAATATCACGAATTTTTTTTTAGTGTAACTTGTGATATTGTTTAGTATAACGTGTGATATTGTAAGTTGTGATATATGTTTGGGCTAAAATACGCACTTTAGCCTAATAAGGGATAAGCCCACTTAATTTTGTTTAAAGAGTTGGGCCGCGGAGGTAGGACAAATCACGGGAAGCCCAAAGGCAAGTGGCATCCGTCTAAGGAGTTGGGCCAAGGAGCATGCAACGATAGGAAGGCCTGATGGTAAAGTAAGTCCGCGTTTTGGAAAGCCTTCAGGCAGATCTTAGGGAGAATTCAGGGAGATTAGGGAGAATGGGGGAGGAAGACTCGTTATGGAAAGAGTTGTGGAAGGAATAATATTCCTTACCATAAACGAGGTAGGACATATCTAGGGTTCCTACCCTATAAATAGCCAAGGAGGTGAACAAGAAAGGGCATTTAAGATCTAAGACGCATAATACATTGTGCTAGCCAGATTTACATTCCGCCTCCATTGTACTCAATTCTCTTATTAACAAGCTAGTGCAATACTTGGAAGGGTGTCGTCCCTTCCCGCGGTCGTTTCCCACATTGGTTTTTCCGTGTCACCAAATCTCACGTGTCAACCTTTATTTACGTACTTAATTCCTTTACTTTACGTTACACACAAATATACATCCTACATACAACGAGTAAGACCGCATTGACATTGCTTAACCTAATTCGGTAGAAAATTACCAAAAAAGTTTGGCGCCCACCGTGGGGCATTGTGGTCGTCAATCTTTGATTACCCAAGTGTATAATGGACAAACAAACGTCAGCAGCCGTGTCACGGAGCGGTCAGCCGTCGATACCACCCAACCCAGTTCGAAATCCAGTATCAGCGGCACAAACTCAGGCGGACACACCCCAAGAACCACATCCGTAACGAAAGTCACTGTACCTCCCAAAACTCCTACTGTAGCGGCCCAACCTAGATCAGACAGGGGCACAGGAAGTTCAGGCCTTACTCCACCACCCAGTCCAACGCAAACTCTGCTTAGTGGCATGGAGAACCTTCAAAAGGTCATGGAAGATATGCGAGAAAACTAGAGAAAGGCAAAAGCCGAAGCAAAAAGGAGGGACATGGAACTCTTGGCGCAGATAGACTTTCTGAAGCAGCAGTCCAGGACACTAGCAGGCACGAGGAATAAAGGTCGGCCCCAGGTAGTAGATCTTACCCAGGGGGAATCAAGCAGCAGGAGTCAACTTCGACAGATACCAGCAGAGTTGGTAACCAGATTAGATCTAACAAAAGTTTTGACAGAAGAAAGGATAACCCCACAAGGGTTAGGGTACCTCACACCAGACAGCTGGCAGCCAGCCGGCCGCGTAGAAGTATAACCAGGTAACCTCCCAGTTGATAATCTCATGGTAACTAACCAGACACCTGGCGCAGGATCCGCAGGTAGCCCGCAGGTATGCTGGCATCAAGGAACGCTCGTGACTTCAACCCTATTATCTACCACGCCGCACCAGAACCTTCAAGAGTTCGGAACTGGAAGAAGCACTCCAAGTTAGCGGTAATGACGCACGAATCCAGATTCCGAAAGCGACCAACCAAAGCAGACTGAGCTAAGGGAGATGCTGAGTAGGGTCCCCGGATTACCGTCTCCAATCGAGAAGGCGGCACCCGACAGTTATGCTGACTCACCATTCGTGGATGCCATATCCATTGTTGCAATGACAAAGGGATTCACGAATCCAAACATGCCTCTCTCGATGGCACGACAGATCCCTTTGACCACATGAGCCAGTATTAGCAGAAAATGATGACAGTTACAGGTGTAGGACAAGTAAAAGAAGCCTTTATGTGTAAAGGGTTTGGATCCACACTATCGGGACCAGCACTCCGATGGTTCGTAAGCTTGCCTAACAGGTCAATATCCACATTTTCCGACCTGGTAAACGCGTTCACTCAACAGTTCGCAAGCAGCCGGAAGCCGTAAAAGCATGAAGGAGAGCTGTATAGAATTGTCCAGGGAGCTGGTGAGACCATTGGAGAGTACAACACTAGATTCAACATTGAGAAGGTGGCAGTACGGGAATGTGACGTGTCAACAGCAGTGAAAGCCTTCAGAAGAGGCCTGCACTCTGAGTCTGACCTATACAAGCAATTAACTATGAACCCTTGTCACAGCTTCGAGGCAGTGCAAGAAAAAGCAGCAGCTGCGATCAGACTGGAAAAAGATATCCTAGCCAGAGCCAGCATACCAAGTACACCAAGGATATCTAGCACATCGGCCATGGAAAAGTCAAGTAGGAAGCAATCCACCAGCAAGAACGATGAGAGATACAGGCCATATGGAAGGGGAGTCAACAGGGTCGATAACAGAGAAGACAATTAACAACTTCCCACACTGGCAGAATATGGATTCACAACTGGCGTCGGAGGAATCCTGAAAGCACTAAGAGAGATGGGAGACGGAGTATGATGGCCCAGACCACTAGTAGAAGGACAAGCGTGCCGAAAAGACAGTAAGAAAAAGTGTGAATTCCACCGCGACATCGGGCATAACACAGAAGATTGCTACACACTACGCAGAGAGATCAGGCGCCTGTATGAGCAAGGAGAACTGAACCACCTATTACCACGTGGGGGCAAGCAGTTGGATAAGGTAGGCTCCACAAAACCTACAATTCCACCTAATTGCACCAAGATAATAAACATGTTAACAGGAGGCTCAGATATAAATAGATTTAACATATGCAACAGCCAAGAGGCATGCTACTGAGACTAAGGGAGATAGATCAGAAACCTCTTGCAAAATTTCCCATAGTGATCTACCTGCGATTGCTTTTGACGAAGGAGACTTACGTGACGAGCAAGAGCATCATGACACACTCATCATAACACTAACAATGGCTAAGTGCACAGTCAAAAAGGTTCCGGTGGATACAGGTAGCTTGGTCAACTTGATCATGCTGAAAACCATAGAAAACATGGGGTTCAGCGAGAAGGATTTGTAGAAGAAGACCATCTCGCTGGTAGGGTTCAGTGGAGAGACAGCCAACTCGTTAGGCGAGATAGTAATTCCAACCTATGCCAGAGGAGTCAACAAACAGGTGAGGTACCTGGTCTTAGATGGACCCTCTACCTACAATGTTATTCTCGGAAGGCCATGGGTGCAACTGATGAAAGAAGTTCCCTCAACATACCATCAATGCATAAAATTCCCCACAACATGGGGAGTGCAAATAATACGAGGAGAACAGAAGGAAGCTAGAGGTTTCTTCAAGAAAGCGCTAAAGTGCACTACCTGCCCCCAGCATAGCAATTACAGAAGCAGCACGTCCAGGAGGAATACATTGAGCCTCCGGCTGAGGAGCTAAATCAGATCAACCTGGACAAGCTACACCCAGAGAGAACCGTGTTAATTGGACCTGGATGCACCGGAAACCTAAGGCAACATCTAATCAAGTTCTTGCAGGCTAACATGAATTGTTTCGCATGGTCGCATGATGACATGATAGGTATAGATTTGTCCATCATAACACATAAACTCAGTGTGGACCCAAAATGCAAGCCCATCCAGTAGAGACAGAGAAAGTTTGCAGCTGAGAGAAACAAGGTGATCAACCAGGAGGTAGACAGCCTACTGGCAGCAAACAAAATAAGAGAAGTGAAATACCCGGAGTGGCTGTCAAACGTAGTAGTGGTACCTAAGAAGAATGGAAAATAGAGAGTATGTGTGGACTTCACTGACCTCAACAAAGCATGTCCTAAGGACCCTTTCCCGCTACCACACATTGACGCAATGGTGGACGCGACAGCTGGACATGAAATGTTAACATTCCTAGATGCTTGGAGTGGGTACAATCAAATCAAGATGGATCCTGCAGATCAAGAAAAGACGACATTCTTGTCTGAAAGAGGAATATATTTTTACAATATCATGCCATTCGGCCTGAAAAACGCAAGGTCCATATCAAAGGCTGGTAAACCGTATGTTCAAAGAACAAATAGGAAGAACCATGGAGGTATATATTGATGATATGGTGGTAAAATCAGAGAAAGCTACGGATCACATGCAGCATCTAGCAGAAACATTCGATACCCTCGGAGAATATAAAATGAAGATAAAACCGTCTAAATGCACCTTTGGAGTTTCCTCCGGTAAGTTCTTAGGTTACATCGTAACCTAGAGGGGGCTAGAAGCCAGCATCGAGCAGATTAAAGCCGTATTACAACTGGAGTCACCAGAAAAACCAAAGGATGTATAGAGGCTAGCTGGTAAGGTAGCAGCTTTGAACAGGTTCATCTCAAGATCCTCAGACAAGTACAGACTATTCTACAATATATTGAGGAAGAGCCAGAAATTTGAGTGGACTGCAGACCATAAGCAGCCATTCAGGGGGTTGAAGCACTACCTCAGCAACCCGCTGCTACTATCAAAATCGAAGCCAGGAGACCCATTGTTCCTTTACCTAGGTGTCACAGAGGTAGCAGTAAACACAGTTCTAGTAAGAGAGCAGGATAAGGAGCAAAAGCCAGTCTACTACGTAAGCAAGTCTCTGCTGCCAGCAGAGACCAGGTACACATCTCTCGAAAAGTTAGTACTAGCACTGGTAGTTGAATCTTACAAACTGCGCCCCTACTTTGAGTCCCACACCATACATGTTGTAACCAATTACCCATTGAAATCCATAAACAGGAAGCCTGAGCTCTCAGGCAGAATGTGAAAGTGGTCCGTACATCTTAGTGGATACGACATCAGATATGATCCAAGAACAGCAATAAAGTCGCAGGCACTGGCAGACTTTGTATCAGACTTCAGCGCAACTATCCAAAATCTGGCAGACCAAGAGATCCTAACCCTAAAAGGGAACAAGGAGGCGGAAGTCTAGCAGATGCACATCGATGGAGCCTCTAACCAAAGGGGGCAGGTGTAGGACTAATCCTACAATCATCGTAGGGGGATCTGATAGCACAAGCAGTAAGATGTGAGTTTAAGGCAACCAACAATGAAATAGAATACGAAGCCTTAATACTAGGAATGCAGCTAGCTCTGGAGTTGGGAGTCAGGAACCTGCAAATATCCAATGACTCTTTGCTAATACTTAACCACGTGAATGATGAATTCATAGCTAGGGACTCGAAGATGATCGCCTACTTGAAAGTGGCAAAGGAGCTGAAGTAGAAATTCAAAGATTGCAAGCTCAAGCAGATCCCTAAAGACCAAAATGTGGAGGCAGATGCCCTAGCAACTCTGGGGGCAACCTTTAAACCAACTAAATTGTCCAGCGTCCCCATAGCGCACATGCTGGAACCTTCTAGCCAAAAACTAGAGGAGGTGGACATGGGAGAACTGGAGGACCAGCAAGATGAGGTGGCAGTTCAGACAACTACAGATGGCCAGGCAGCTGCCCAGCCAGACGACCAGCTAGCCGACCAGATAGTTGACTAGTGATACGTGCATTTTGTATAGTCCTTTTAGCCTATTTTAGCACGTATTTCTAGGTACTTTTGTACTGTTTATATCGCATTATGCCCCGGATTGGCTACTTTGGTTCGTTTTGTCCATTTTGTAGAAATGAACGTGAAAGTAGTGGAATCGTACCATTTTCGTCCAACTTTGCATGCATTTTGAGGAGACGGGATTTCAGAGTGAGATCTTGCATTAGGATGCGTGAAGGCACGGTCTACGAAGCACTCGGTTACGAGTTGAAGCTATTTTAGAGGAAGAACACTCGATCGAGCCCTTTTATTGGTCGATCGAATGGTTTCTATAGCTGAGGGTGGTCGATCGAGTTGTTTGTTTACTTGATCGACAAGGCTGGAATTGAGGGTTACTCGTTCGAGTACTATTTCTACTCGATCGAGTAGATTTCCTGGAGAAGTCCTCGATCGAGCTGTTTCAGACTGCTCGATCCAGTGATTTTGTCTTTCATGGGCTTTAATTAATCCGTGAACTTGTTTTTAGTTATTGGACTTAGCATTTTTCTATTTAAACGCTCGTTAACTAGGTCATTAGGCATCGATTCTAGCTAATAATCTTTTCAACTATCATTTTTATACTGCAAAAAGACTGCGTTGCTTTTCCTCTCTACTGTAACTTTTGCTTTCGTATTTTTTTCGCTCGGATTTAGTTGTTCTTTACGTCGGATTCTTGCGATTGTAATCTCTACTCTCTTTTAATCTTAATTCTTCATTTTGTTTATTTTAATTACTTGTTTTGTTCTTTCTTAATTTCTGCCCTAATCCTTGTTTATGCAATTTCATTGTTATTTCAATATGTTTAATGTTAGTTGAAGTATTTCATTGTTATTAGTTTTGACAATATTAATAGCATGAGTAGCTAAATCATTTTATGTTGGGATTAGGGGATCTACGGTAGAAATCTGACGATGTAGTGAGTAGGTTAGATGACTCATTTGTGATATTCTGTCCCCATAGCAATATAACTGTAATTACCGACTTAGTTGAGTGCACGCTTCTGAGTCACCTTTTAATCTGGTTAAATTTAATCCTGGATTGGAAGATTGGACTAAATAGACCTGCTATGAACAGTAGACTACCCTGACGAGGACGAAAGTTAAGTTAGTGGAAATTTAGGATAGAAAGTGGACCGGAAGGACCTTTCCATATCCGTCTCACATGTGATTTATCTAGACAATTTGCAGTTGAGTCACTGGACTACCGTAGTGAACCGAAATTCTGACATGTCCCTTCTTTATTGATAGTTTATCTCTACTTTCTGCCTTTACTGCTCTTTCCTTGCTTCTCTTTCTTTTACACCTTTAGTTTAGAAAACCAATTTACAACCCCCATTAGTGACAAAATAGACGGACTCTTTACATATATCTTGCCTCCCTGAGGAGATCGACCTAACTTCCCTAGCTATATAGTTAGTTTAGTTAGTTATTTTTGATAGGTATACGACTGCCCTGTCAAATTTTGGCGCCGTTGCCGGGGAGGCAATTGCCCTATCTGTTTTTGTTTCGTTTATTTTATCCGTCTCAGGGAATTTTTATTCCTTGAGACAGTTCTTTTTTATTTTCTTTCAGTGTTGTGTATGCTCAGGTCAAACAGGTTGGAGTTAGTTTCACCTGATTTTGAGCCAAACAGACTGTTCAGGCATAGACTCCGTCTGCAAAGAGAATCACGAAAGGAAGCCTTGAGTACTTTCGAACCCGAACTTCAGCATTTCCTATTTACAGAAGATCAATCTTTAAGAGAATATAATCTCAGTTCTGTAAACCAACCAGTAAAGATGCCGAATATTGCAAGTCATTCGGAGCCTAAAGCATCATCTATTCCTAAAGGTTTCAATCTCCAGACTGAGGATGGGAATACTTTTGACATTCGTCCGTCCTATATCAATCTGGTGGGGAGAAATCTCTTTAGAGGTGTGGCAGGTGAAGACCCGAGAAAGCATATGGAGGTCTTTACAGACTACTGTTCTACTATCCCCGCCATAAAAGGGGTAAGTCAAGACAAGATTAAGGAGATGCTGTTTCCTTTTTCTTTGACTGACTCAGCCAGGGAGTGGCTGACTGACTTGGACCATACGGCCGCGGGGATCACAGACTGGGAGACCCTTGCTCTTGCTTTTTATTACAGATATTTCCCTCCGCAGGGCACCAATCAGCTGAGGGCTAAGATCACTAGTTTCAAGTAGGCACCGGATGAAACATTCTATGAATCTTGGTGCTGGTTCAAGAGGTTGGTGAGGTCTCTTCCTCACCATGGTTTTGATCCGTGGTTTTTGTCCAATCAGTTCTATAATGGGTTGTACGATGACCACAGAGCCATACTTGATGCTTCATCCAATGGAAGATTTCAAAAGAATACTGATGATGATAAGAGATGGGTGATTATTAAGGAGATGGCGACCCATTATGCCGAGTATGGGAACCCGAGGGATGGTATTCAAACAGTTCACGCGGTTGATAAGGCAGTCATGGCTCAGCTGGAAGCCATGAATGCTCGTTTTGATAAATTGGAGCTGCATTCTGCTGGAGAGCCTCAGACGGTCTATTTGCTTACTATAGGGGAGACCGTCACATGTGAGAGGTGTGGGAGCAACGACGGTCACACTACTGTTGGCTGTCTTACAGAGAAGGAGCAGGTTCTTGCTTTTCAACAATACAGGCAAGGAGGGGGTTCCTTTTATAATAATAACCAAGGGGCAGTCCATCCCAATTTGAGGTGGACAAGTCAAAATGTGCTCAATCCTACCCCTTCTCCGCAACAGCAGCAGCCATATGTCCCTCCTCATAAGGCTCAACAAGGCTTTCAGAAGCCTCCTTCCTTTCCTACACCTAATAAAGGTGCATCATCCTCAGATGGGGTGAGCGAGTTATCTGAGTTGAAGACGATGCTGAAGTCTTTGATAAAGCAATGGCAACTAAGTGACCAACAAAAAGATGCATCCATTAAGTCCCTTGAAACTCAAGTTGCCCAGTTAGCTGCGAACCAATCTACGACGAAGCAGGGTCATTTACCGTCACAAGATGATAATAATCCACACGAGACGGTAAATTTAATAAATCTGAGAAGCGGTCGTTCGTATGAGGGACCAGAATTATTGAAATCAGACCCGAGGAAGGAAATTACTGCTGATGAACAGTGTATTGTTGAAGAAAAAGAGCTGACGACAAAGAAAATACTCGATCGACTGGTTTCAGGTGGTCGATCGAGTGAAAAAGCTGAAGAAAAGACTCGATCGAGTGGAATTTTTACTCGATCGAGTGAACAGGAGAATGAACAGCTCGATCGAATGAAACAAACAGTTCGATCGAGTGATTTTAATGAGGATACTACTCGATCGTGTGATATTTTTGCTCGATCGAGTGATGCTGTTATAGAAGACCTCGATCGAGAGCCTGCTAGTGCTCGATTGAGTGAAATATCGCCTCAAAGACCCCGTTCGAGAGGAAAGAAGTCTCGATCGAAGGATGTAGAGCTTGATCCAGCTGACACGTTGGAAGAGAGGAACAAGGGGCTCGAGATACCCATCACGGTACCCTTCCCAAGGTGGCTAAAGAACACAAAGGCAAATCAACAGTTCGGTAAATTTGCCGAACTCCTGAAAAGCTTGCAAGTTACGGTTCCGTTTGCCGAATTGCTGACACAGGTACCCTCTTACCTTAAATTTATGAAAGAAATTTTATCACGTAAGAGGCACTTAACGATAATGAGACGGTAGCTTTGATCAAGGTAGGGACAACCCTAGTTCAGAATAAGTTACCTCCCAAACAGTCAGACCCGGGTAGTTTCTCGTTTCTGTGTCACATTGGTACCCACTTAATTGATAACGCGTTATGCGATCTTGGTGCTAGCGTGAGTGTCTTACCGCTGTCTCTTGCTAATGGACTTGGTTTGACCAAGTTTAATTGCACCAATATGACTGTTCAGATGGCCGACCGTAGTATATCACGGCCGTTAGGTGTCATAGAGGACATACCTGTTAAGATCGGGAGATTCTTTATTCCCGTTGATTTTTTTGTACTTGACATCCCCGAGGACACACATACCCCTATCATTTTAGGGAGACAATTTTTATTTACTGCTCGTGTAGTGATAGACGTCGGGGGCAAGACATTGACTTTTCAGATTGGGGACGAGGAATTGATATTCCATCAGTCTAAGTCCCGAAGGGCTCCCATGCAAGCTCAGCCTTGCAATGCCCTCTCTTCTACTGACCCTCCTATTGACACTCAAAATGAATATTTGGAATATTGTGCTGCTATCGTGACCCCTCCTCCTCAGATTGAGAGCAAAAAGGAGGAAAGTTCGTCTGTTTTCCTTGCTGCAGGTATAGATGAAAATATTGAAGGAGCTGTCAATGACTATTGTGCAATTAATGTGAGTCAAAGTGGGAGTGATAACGCTAAAGCTGGTAAGAAAGGAGTAAGGACGAGGAAAGTTTGCGCGTATGTGGACGTCAACTATTCTCCTCATAATGATTCAAGTTCAAGCTCGTGGAGAATGAAGTGGGCGGTTAATGTTGCTGAGGTGACGTCCTCCAGTCAGGAGCCCTCCGAGGGGCTGCTGAACTGCTTTGAGAAGTGAGCGGGGAAATGCCCCTGTGTAACAAATTGTATAAACAATTTTTAATTTTGGTCGGATTTGTTTATTGCATTTAATTAGGACAATTAGAATTTAGACATTTTTAGAGTAGTTTAGAAGACTATCACTACTACAATTTTATGCTACGAGAACGCCACATAAAGAACAGTTGATAACAGAACCGGTCTGTTGCTTTTTTTGGTGTTGAGCGCGCATATATTACTTAAAAAGAGAACGATTATTTATTCGAACCGTGCTGGTAGATTAACAAAGAGAACGATTACGTTTGATCAACCGTCTTAATATTTAAAAGAGAACGGGTATTGTATGAAACCGTTCTCCTTGATACACAATGAGCACGGTCCCTTATCTAACCGTTCTTCCTGTTAATATCAAATATCAAAAACTTTAAAACTTCCAAGTCTCCTTCTATCACACTAACATCTCGCTTTCTCGAAAAAAATCATCTCTTTTGCCCTAGCACAGATTAATCTTTCCTCGTCACGCCCTTGTTGTCCGCGGTGCTCTTCTACGGTGACCACCTGGTTGTCCAGTTAATTCCCATTCATCGTTGCTGATTATTCTTGCTGCTGGTAAGACTATTTTTCACTACTCTTTAATGTTAGTTTTTAAGATAATACTACAATCGACATTATATTCTCTGATTAATTCATTTAATTGCTACTTTTAAGACAATATCAATGGAACCCCTTGTATAATTTAATGTATGCTAATGTTAGGGTTTAGTTTTTGGTGATGATAGTGTAAATATGATTATATTTAAGTGTATTATGATTGTTGTAATTGCATGTTGTTGTATTTTGGTTACTTCAATTATGATTGTTGTAATTGCATGTTGTTGTATTTCCTGTGATTTTTTTTGCTGATTTCATTGGTAACCTCCGACTGTTGGAGTCCGTTGTTCCCTTACTGTGTTTCTTCTTAATCGACTTCGTCCAAAATAGACAATGGCTTTTATTTCATATATTTGAAGACGATTGTGAATCCTTTTCTAACAGGGCTTTCAACCAATTAGGATTATTCAATTCAAATAAAAAATGAAGATATTTTAAAAGATGAAATTGACAAGAATATAGCTACTGAGATTCATTCTGTTCTTTCGGTTTGTCCCCATAAGACAGTCTATTCCCCTTGAACTTGAACAAGTTTTTATTTTAGGTTAATTGCTGCTTAATTGTGTTAGTGAAGTTGTTAGTTTGGCGACAGTGAAGAGCTTATTTTAAAGCAGTGACTAAATATGATGCTCAAGTGCAAAAATGATTATTATTTAAGCTAAGTGAAAATTAATTTAGGGAAGCTCTCATAAAAGATGATATTTTGAAGCAGTGACCAAATACGTTGATCTTCTCCTTAATTACAAGAGATTTGAGAAGACTAAATTAAGAAATTACAGTAAACTTATTAACACCTAAAATTGGAGAGGAAAAAAAAAAAAGAAAAAGGGTCATAATCCTATCATTACTACTGCTACTGATTTCGTAAAATCCTCCCATATTCAAAAGAATCAGACTCCCCTTTGCAAGTTAGTTAAGTTCTATTTTTAATAACAGAAAGCTGAAATACCAAAACTGACCCCTTAAAATGATATGGTCAGTGGAAGAGTAAGGGCAGTACGGTCATTTAATTGGGGGGTGAGGTCTACTTTTATTTCTTACTGCTTATTATGCCATAAATATGTAAATGCGAAGCACTTGAGACGGAGCTGATGACTGCTGCAATAATATTGAAAAGGGAACAGAGAACACAGATATCTAGTAGTGAGCTCAACACAATTAAAATTGAAAGTAATTAAGGTAGATTGGAAATAAATTGGGGGGTCGGGCTACTCCTAAGAAATAGATACAAACTCACATTAGTAGAGTGATGGTGCGGCTATGATTGGCGATTGTAGTGACAGAGAATTTTATGGGTTGATGTTGATTACTGTTTTCTTTAAATGGCGACGAAAATGGGACATCGAAGTGGGAAGTGTCGTGGTGACGGTGCTGCTGCTAAGATAGTACATAAATGACGCGACGGGTTAGGATGGTTCCGAGATGATGTGAGACTGTTTGTAGGTGGTACAAACCTCTGGTAGTTTTTGGTGTCTGTGTAATGGTTAATTGTTATTGCCTATTAGTGATGGTAAATTGGTAATGATGGATATATAGTATTGGGTTAATAATTTAGGAGATGAACTTTCAAAGGAGGTGAAGGTTATTATTGATTGTGATTTTAGGGTTTTGATTTGATTATGGTTTGAAGTTGTCAACTTTAATGTTGAATCTTTCATTTT
The DNA here is from genome assembly GCF_048544455.1 of Silene latifolia. NCBI lineage: Eukaryota > Viridiplantae > Streptophyta > Magnoliopsida > Caryophyllales > Caryophyllaceae > Silene > Silene latifolia. The sequence goes on from NC_133538.1 coordinate 398,411,536, forward strand.
TGTCTGCAAGTCTTGATTGTGACGGTCATAGACCCCTTTCCTTCTTAACATTATTTAAATCGCGTGCTAGTCGTCACAAGACGACAAGCTTGAGACGGTGACAAGTAAGAATTTGTGCACTTTTGTTTGTGATTGTTAGGTTTTGATTTGATCATTGTTTATCTGTTAATTTTGAATGTTGAAATTTTCATTTTTGATTGTGATGTTGAGGTTTTGATTTGATTATTGTTTAAAATTGTTAATTTTGAATGTTCAATCTTTAATTTTTGATTGGGATTGTGTGGTTTGAATCTGATTATGGTTCAAAGTTGTTAACTTTGAATGTCACATTGTCACCATGAATATATTTTCCTATCAAACAAGCCAACAAGTTACGAGTAAGGCGATTGTGTGAATCGAGTTTCATCATGGCATCCTTGAAGTTCACTCTATACTATTGGCTACGCGTTAGCGAAGAAATTGAAAGATGTCATTTTAGTTATCAGTTGATGAGGAAATATAGGGAGGTGGGTTTCTAGTAATTCCCAAACATTGTAAAGTTATCGTCTTTTGGATATAGTAATGTATAGCCTAGCTGTAGTTACCGGTAGATGATAAGCTGGTAATTTTAGTAAAGAACCTTCTTTGTATGAATTGTTCTGTGTGCGGCGTGCCTGCCCTATTTTCCCGTTGGAAGGAAATAAAACTGAAGACATGTGTGTATTTTGGTTATGTTTGATCTCTTTTTTTCTTATTCTTTAGCGGGAACAAGGGTTGGGTCACTTGGGTAGAGTTGAATATGTGGTGGCAGATTTTGATGCACCTTTGTATATTTAGGTGTTATATGGAAAGGAGATAAGCTGATTGAAGGAGTTCCAGAAACACTTGATATGCTTCGGGCAAAGGTTCGTGAATTTTGATTATACTTGAGAGGAGTATTAATTCGACAAGTTGGTTTTGACTATATAAGTATTGTTATTATAAAGAAACATATCATTTATTTTGTCTTAGTATACTTCCATAGCTTTTTCTCTTCTTTCAGGGGAAAAGATTGGTGTTTGTGACCAATAACTCAACAAAGTCCAGAAAGCAATATGGAAAGAAGTTTGAGTCTCTTGGGCTTGCTGTCAGCGAGGTTGAGAATTGATGCATACCGGCATACATCATTGGATTATTCAAATTTGTCTACTTTATTTATAATAGACTTTTTTCATGAAGAAATTTTTGCATCATCTTTTGCTGCTGCTGCATACCTTCAATCTATTAATTTCCCTAAAGATAAGAAGGTATAGTTTCCGATGTATTTGTAGATGTTTATTTTTGTGTAACTAGCTGTACTTGTAAATTGCTATAGAAGGTACTAAATCATTTGCTGAGGACTTTATTTGAGGTTTGCAGCGCATGAGAGCAATCGATATGATATAATGGCATTTTGTACACCCGAATTTTAGATTGTGCTTAAGTGATACACCTTTACATATAGTATTTACTTGATGCTACTACAAGCTAACGACTCTTTGTGGTATTTACGTTTTGTACTTATTTTCCATATTTGTAGTCTTTAGGCTCTTAAAGACATGATAAGAGTTGGTATAATTTTACAAGGATTTGTCTTGTGAATTCAAATTAAATATGAAAGTTCAGGTTCTTGTTGCGTAAAACTTGCTTGAGTATATGAATTGCAGGTATAATTTATATGCGCTATCCGATTCAATCGTGTAGGGATACGAAAAAAATCATAAATATTAAAAAAAATATCAGAATCAAAGAGACCGGTTACATGTTAAACCTGTTCCATTTGAAAATATAAAATAAAGGCGCCAAATTATAATATCAGAAACAAAGAGAATGGTTACATGTTAAACCTGTTCTCTTTGAAAATAGGCGCCAAATTTAAAAATTAGAATTCAAATATAGCAGCTTTATCAAAGACAACAGTTCTCAATAGAAACCGTTCTCCTTGATAAATCAATGAGCACGGGTAAGTAATGCAACCGTTCTGGTTGTTATTACAATGAGAACGGGTTGACTTCGTACCAACCATTCTCATACATAAAAGAGAACGCTTGGCCACATCACGGTTCAAAGAGGCTTCAAGAACGGTGTTTAACCGTTCTCTTTGAGCAAAATTGTAGTAGTGTATAGACTGTTACTATTCATATTTGGTATTTTGGGATATTTTTGCGAGTGTTTTTATGCAGGTTTGGGGAATTATACGCAAATTAAAAGGCTTACACGAGGAAAATAGCTCGATCGAGTGATATTTTTACTCGATCGAGTGAAAGTTGATCGATCGAATGGTTTCTTATTGCTCGATCGACAGAAGCTAAATACGGGAGTTCTCGATCGAGTGAACTTTTACTCGATCGAGTAGATGGAATCCAGAACTCCTCGATCGAGTGATTCAAAACAACTCGATCGAGTGATTTTGCAATTTATACGTAGGAAGTCTCTTTAACCCCCTTCTTTCCTCCTTTATTCTAATTACTCTTTCATTTTTCAGTTTGCCTTCACCTTATTTTCGAAAAATCCCCAATATCTCCATTTTTATCGCCCTTATACAAAATCCGCCACCTACATTTTTTTCCTTGCTAATTAATCGTCCATTGCCCTCTATTTTCCCCTTGATTTTTGCTGTTTTACACGGTCAATTAGAGGAATTTGGGTTCGCGATTTTTCGATTAAAAATCGCCATTTTTGCTTGTTTTGTCGATTAATTGCTCAATTTGTAGGTTTCTCATCATCAAGTAAGTAATTCCAATACTTCTTTGCATTTTAATTTCATTAATTTTGCCGTTTATGAAGTGATTTAGGAATTAGGGTTTCGAAATTCCTTATTGGGTCGAATTTTTCAACTATAATTGTGATTCTTTGCCCAATTTGTCTTACTTGATAATTAATTCCCGTACCTCATTGATTTTCACATGTTTACATCGAATGTTATGGGAAATTTGCGATTAGGGTTCCTGTCAGTCGAAATTTTCGACTATGAATCGAGTTTTTCCTGCTGCCATATGCTTATTTACTTCAATTGTTGCTTAATTTGCTGCATTTGTCATCTGGTACCCTTCCCCTATCGCTGTTTACCTGCTTCATTCGAATTGTTGAGGAAAAATTCGGGAATTAGGGCTGCCAGTCGAAAGTTTTGACTGTTTAGGGAAATTCTTTGCTGTTTTCACGCTGTTTTCTTATCAGTTTCCGCTGCCCTATTTGACTAGGATGGATTCTAGCTCCATGCCTTCTACGAGCTCTGCTGCCAGTCCGTCCTTGTCTCTGTCTGAGACGGTAGTCCCTGCTGCTACTACCGTCTCCGCAGCTACCAGTACCCCTGTGTTCTTAGTTTATAACTGCTGATCTTTGTTTTTACACCTACTAGCACCGCTTTGCTAGCTCCGTTTCACCATAGTCTAGCAGCACTTGCTAGCCTTTCTTCCTCAGTGGCGGTCTCTGCTGCGTCCACTGCTGCAGCTTAACTTTCACCTGCAGCCGCAGCTGCTTTCAGAGCGGCTCTAGTTCCTCGTACCATCAGTGGACAGTCTTCTACTTCAGTTTCTAGAGGCCGCGGTCATGGTCGTGCTACACCTGCTTCTGGCCGTGTTACGATTCTCTTGACTCCCACCCTGAGTACCCGCAGGTAATTTTTGTTAATGGTGTACATCGTACTAGGTTTTATAACTTAGTTGACTGTAAGTTTCTCCCTACACGTTTTCTTTGTCGTACGTCACTTAAGAGGCTCATCTTCTATGAGCCGGTTTGTGAGCTTTTACGGGGCACGGGGATGGCCGGACTCATCACTATGAGTGGCCATACCTTTCGGGAGCTGAGTCTCGAGTTCTTCAGCTCCTTCACCTTCTCCTCCGGGGCACACGACGCTGCCCCCACTAGCCTTTCTGTGTCTTTCCGGTTGTTCAACCGGACTTTTTCGATGACATTGGAGGAGTTTGGTACTAGACTTGGACTTTCCTCTACGGGTGCCACTATTGCCCCTAGGAAGGTCATTCGTCAGCTTTGGCGGACCTTGGCCCAAACCACGTCTCCCGAGTGAAAGCTCGCTCAGGTCCACCTTCCCCCTGCCCGTTACTTTCTTAGACTGATGGGGAGCACTATTTTTGGCCGAAAGGAGCCAAACAACATCAACAACAACGAGCTATCCATCTTAGCCGGTTACCTGAACATCGACTGCGAGGGTCCCTTTACCCTCAACATCGCCTACTTGACCGCCCAGTACTTCCAGGCTCAGGGAGAGAAGATCACGGACACTATCGTCTGCGGTGGCATAGCTACCATTCTTGCCCGCTCTCTCCTCCAGGCCTTACCTCGTGACCTACCGTACATCGACGGAGATAGGTACCTGAGCCTAGCGTCTATGCACTCTCAGACCTGGCTGACTTCTAACTACCGGACTTGGAAGATAGACGGTTCCTTGTCCGTGGACCTACCTTACACCACTCTCCCTCGTCTAGCCTCTTTGCCTACTGTTGCACGGGGCGCCCGACCACCACCTTTACCCGAGTACCACCTACCGATCCGCCCACCTACTACCTTACCCGCCGCTAAGAAGCGGCATAGACTTGAGACCCGAGAGGGATCCACACCTTCCACGGGTGGCCAGACTTCCACGGCCACACCTACCCCGATCCCTACTCCTACTCCTACTCCTACTCCCGCGCCTGCTAACCAGACACAGACACAGCCGGCCATACCGGCTAATTTTGTACCTCCTCCACCCTTTGAGGCGTCTTCGGTCATGAACCAAGGGCACCGTGACGGTTTGTTGATTGAGATTGCAGAGAGACAGGCTCATATAGAGCGGAACATAGCTTTGACTTTGTTCCCTCTATACGAGTATCACATGACGCGACACCGTCCAATCCCGGTTTGCCACACCCTTCCTTTTACCGGTACCCAGCTGAGGGGTACCCGGAGACTGCTAGTAAGGAGGAGTAGGACGAGGACCCGACGGCGGCGCCGAAGAGAGCTCGAGCTAAGCAGAGGAGGAGGAGGAGAGAGCAGGAGGTGGATCCGGACTACACTATGACGGTGGAGGACGTGACAGAGGAGGCTGACTTGTAGCTGCTGGTCTACTCAGTTCCCCAGTTTTCAGGCTGCTTTGGGAAAGTTCGTGTTTTGTATGTCTATTCTCGCTCTTTTATTTATTTTGTCTCCTTTTTATTTTATTATTTTTCATTCTTTATTGGTTGTATATTCCCGTTCCCTTGTATATATATCTGCTGGTGTATGCTGGAGGACAACGAGGGCGTTGTCCGTTTTGGTTTGGGGAGGGTATTGCATCGTTTTGAGTCTGCATTTGCATTTGGTTTGCATTCACGTTTATATTTTCAGCTTGCATTGTTTATTTATTTCATTTAAATCAAAAAAACCAAACAAAAATAACTAAAATTTCAAAAATTCAAAAAATATTCACGTTTATTTTGCATATAGGCTGAGTCGGAACGGTTGATTTCCGTGATGATATTGCACTATAACTTGTCATTTTACTTGAGCCTTGCACTTCTATTGATAGTTATTAGCTTTGTCATATGCATGGTATACGAGTTTTTGTTCAAATATAGCTGACTGTTTAGACTCGACCTGATAAATCAGCAACCTACTTTACAATTTCTGAGATTTAGAGCCCATAACTTGTGACATTCATGACCTGTTCATTACGAATTGAGAGTAGTACTCCTTGCATAACATGTTCATCATTTTTGCACTTTTATGACATTCGATTTCTTGTCAAATGCACACATTCAGGTTTGTGGTCGGTGTCACATGCAGGGAGGTGCTTGCAAATTTTCCCCTTTTCTTATATTTTTCACCCATTTAGCTCAACTTACGCCAAAACTTGCCTTTTTGACCCATTAGCTACATCCCAAACTAAGCCTGCCTAGTCGAGCTAGTTTAGTATGTCTTTTGTGGTATGACTTTCTGTCTGCAGTTTGGCCCGTATCATTTTGATTGGAGTTGGTGTAAATAAAGGAGGGAGAAAAAAAAGGAATTGAAAAAAAAGGGAAAACGTGAATAGAGAAAAAAAAAATATATGATTCACGAAAAAGAAAAAAAAGGCAAAAATTTGGAAAATAATATTTGATTTGTATCAATCGATTCATTTAGACGGTATTAAAAAGGGAAGTTTGTGACCGTCTAACTCCTCCGTTCTTATTCCATATTTTTGAGGTGATTAGTGAGCTGTGTGCCGAATGAAGGGCACTTGTACTTTATTTTGTAGTCAGTTGAGATTCGGACGGTCTTATATGGTCCTGTTTAGGAACTAGCTTGGCGCTTTTACCTCCACATTTCCATAACTTGTTTTGCCTTTTCTCACCTAAACCTCACTATTCCCATATCATTTGTAAGCCCTCGGCTGTGACGGACATTATTGGTTGGAGTGTGTGAATTAGTACTTGAATTGCCTTTCATTTTTGTTGCATGCATGCTATGTAGGTTGCAATTTAGGTGAGTGACTGTATTCTCTTTCTCTCTTACATATATAATTCACCCTTTGCTTCATGAGAGAAGAGTCACCCGTGAGAGTCCGATTTTGTTGGTCTTGCAAGGTCGATAGGTCAGCTTTATTTATGGACATCTTATAACTCGTTTGCGTATTGACTGCATAGCTGTAATTGTTAATTTTTGTTGCATTAAATTGGTTCAAGTAGACAAGTTAAGCTAGCTCTGAGTTTTCATTTCCATTCCATTAGTTGCATTTTAGTTTACTCGAGGACGAGTAAAGGTTCGGTTTGGGGAGATTTGATACGTGCATTTTGTATAGTCCTTTTAGCCTATTGAAGCACGTATTTCCAGGTACTTTTGTACTGTTTATATTGCATTATGCCCCGGATTGGCTACTTTGGTTCGCTTTGTCCATTTTGTAGAAATGAACGGGAAAGTAGTGGAATCGTACCATTTTTTTTTCCTACTTTGCATGCATATTGAGGAGACGGGATTTTCAGAGTGAGATCTTGCATTGGGATGCGTGAAGGCACGGTCTACGAAGCATTCGGTTACGAGTTGAAGCTGTTTTAGAGGAAGAACACTCGATCGAGCCCTTTTATTGGTCGATCAAGTGGTTTCTATAGCTGAGGGTGGTCGATCGAGTTGTTTGTTTACTCGATCGACAAGGCTGGAATTGAAGGTTACTCGTTCGAGTACTATTTCTACTCGATCGAGTAGATTTCCTGGAGAAGTACTCGATCGAGTTATTTCAGACTGCTCGATCCAGTGATTTTGTCTTTCATGGGCTTTAATTAATCCGTGAACTTGTTTTTAGTTATTGAACTTAGCATTTTTCTATTTAAACGCTCGTTAACTAGGTCATTAGGCATCGATTCTAGCTAATAATCTTTTCATCTATCATTTTTATACTGCAAAAAGTCTGCGTTGCTTTTCCTCTCTACTGTAACTTTTGCTTTCGGATTTTTTCGCTCGGATTTAGTTGTTCTTTACGCCGGATTCTTGTGATTGTAATCTCTACTCTCTTTTAATCTTAATTCTTCATTTTGTTTACTTTAATTACTTGTTTTGTTCTTTCTTAATTTTTGCCCTAATCCTTGTTTATGCAATTTCATTGTTATTTCATTATGTTTAATGTTAGTTATTTCATTGTTATTAGTTTTGACAATATTAATAGTATGAGTGGCCAAATCATTTCATGTTGGGATTAGGGGATCTACGGTAGAAATGTGTCGATGTAGTGAGTAGGTTAGATGAATCATTTGTGAGATTTTGTCCCCATAGCAATATAACTATATTTACCGACTTAGTTGAGTGCATGCTTCTAATCTGGTTAAATTTAATCCTGGATAGGAAGATTGCACCAAATAGACCTGCTATGAACAGTAAACTACCCTGACGATGACGGAAGTTATGTTAGTGGAAATTTAGGATAGAAAGTGGACCGGAAGGACCTTTCCAAATCCGTCTCACATGTGATTTATCTAGACTATTTGCAATTGAGTCACTGGACTACCGTAGTGAACCGAAATCCTGACATGTCCCTTCTTTATTGATAGTTTATCTCTACTTTCTGCCTTTACTGCTCTTTCCTTGCTTCTCTTTCTTTTACACCTTTAGTTTAGAAAACCAATTTACAACCCCCATTAGTGACCAAATACACGGACTCTTTACAAATATCTTGCCTCCCTGAGGAGATCGACCTGACTTCCCTAGCTATATCGTTAGTTTAGTTAGTTATTTTTAATAGGTAAACGACTGCCCTGTCAACCAGCCAGATGTGCAGCTAGCTGACCAGCCAGACGACCGGGACTGGCGGACACCTTACCTAGATTGGTTGCGACACAACAAGCTGCCAGATGACAAGAAGGAAATAAGAGGTTTCAAAATGAAAGCCTCCAGATTCATACTAATTGATGACATACTTTTTAGAAAATCATTGGCAGGACCCTACTTACGGTGCCTGGATAAGCAAGAAGCACAGACTGTGTTACATGCCCTACACAGTGGTGAATGTGGAAACAATATAGGGGGCAGGAGTCTGTCAAACAAAGCCCTCAGACAAGGCTACTTCTGGCCCACAATGAGGGCAGTCTCAGTAGAATATGCCCGCAAGTGTGATGCCTACCACCGCTCAAAGCCAATGATCCATCAGCCTACAGAGCCCCTACACCCCATCATTTCTCCTTGGCCATTCATGACATGGGGAATGGATATAGTGGGTCCTCTGCCTAGAGCCAAATGAAACAGAATATGGATGCTAGCAATGACAGATTATTTCTCCAAATGGATAGAAGCAGAAGCATTCATAGATGTAAAAGACAAACAGGTCATCTCTTTTATTAAGCGAAATATTATCTGCAGGTTTTGTATCCCATCAGAAATCATATGTGATAATGGGTCACAATTCATCTCAAACGATGCCAAGGAATACTGTACCAGATGGAACATCACTCTAAAGAAATCATCACCCAGGACTCCAAAGTCCAACGGGCAAGCGGAATCCAACAATAAAATCATCATGGATAACTTAAGAAGGAGGCTACAAGAGTTAGGAAGAAAGTGGGCAGATGAATTGCCACTAGTGTTATGGTCAGTCAGAACGACCAAAAACGGCGACAGGTCAAACACCCTTCAGCCTGGTGTTTGGTGCAGAAGCAGTAATTCCATCAGAGGTTCTAGTTCCAACTCACAGGTATGGATGTGTGGCAGGAGAACTGAACAATGCAGTGATGGCCAGGAGTCTTGACACGGTAGACGAGCTGCAAGCAAGTGGAAAAATATGTCTCGCTGCCTGCAAGCAGTCGGTCGCCAGAAGCTACAACAAGAATGTAAAAGTCAGGCTCCTAGAGGTAGGAGGCCTGGTTCTCCGTGAAGTGTTTCAAAACACCAAAAATCGAATGGCATGCAAATTTGCCTAGAAATGGGAAGGACCATACCAGGTAGAAGGCGTTGTTGGTCATGGGACGTACAGATTAATGACCATGGACGGTCAGATCATACACAAATCATGGAACATACTTCACCTAAAGAGGTTTCACTTTTAATAATAAGTAGAATTTAGTGTACAGAGTAGTGTGTTAAGAAAAGCAAAAAAAAAATGGTAGTAGGCATACTACCAATTTTGTGTCGTTTTCTTTTTTCTTTTATTTCTTTCAACTTTAAAAAAGCTACTATTGGAGTTGTGTGGTCTGTAAGCTTCCTGGGACCACAATTGCTCTGGCACCCTATGAGATGTTATCAAGTACTTTACAACGCTCTGATAGGATTTTCTATTTTCAGGCTTCTTTAAATGCATCACTCTGAACTCGAATATCTATAGTACATTGAAAGTGTATCTAGCATGACTGTCGACTGCAAACGCGGGGTTACAAGGCACATGACACTCCAACATGCCTAACCTACATTTCTCCATTAGGAGCACCCTCACTAGGCGGCCTGTGGAACATACAAAAGGGAGCCTGGCTGACAGCTGAAAGCTTTTCCAGCTACCCAGGATACCACCCCCTGGACGTAGCTCGCAATCAACGCAATTAATCAGGGCCCCAGCATGCATGCTCACACATATGGAACGCAGGGATCTCTGAGCTACCAGAATCCTGCAACGTCCCATCTATCCTAGAATGTCGATAAACTTGCCTAAGGTACGCTCCTGTTGGCTTTAAACATGATGAACACACCTTGCGTCATGAACAAGGTTAAGTAGTCAAAATATGGCATATGCCTAAATCAGTCATCAGACTGACACGACAGCTAGCTGAGTCTAAATCAGCCTCTTCAGGCTGACACGACGGGTCTAAATCAGCCATGAATGTTGACACGGTCACCTCACCTACAATACGGCATACGAATAAATCAGTCAACAGACTGATACGGCAGCTAGCTAAGTCTAAATCAGCCTCCTCAGCCTGACACGACTAGCCTAAATTAGCCAGCAGGCTGACACGGCAGCTTCCTAAGCTAAGTGTATAAGTAATAAACAAAACGCACAAGAAATGATAAAACTTGCCAAACTGGGGCAAGGGGCATTTCAAAAGTTGGCCAAAAACACGGCCTCAAGTTCAAAACCGCCACCACGGCGGGAAATGCAAACAGAAAAATGTTTAAAATTTTTTACAAGTCTGGCCACACAGGGTCAGACCACCATCCAAGAGTTCAAAATAGAAACTTTTAACTTTAGGTCACATTGATGACCTCCACTTTAGGCACCTCCTCTGCCTTCTTCTGCTGACTCTCCATTTCAGGTAGAGGACCAGGTTGCACGCCCTCAGCAACAGCGGCCTCCTAAGTTCCCTCAGCAACAGCAGCCTCCTGAAACGAGCCAGCATCCCCAGCAGCTAACTGTTCCGCCAGTGCGGGAGAATTCACCTCACCAACTTCAGGCATCATGACGCTCAAATAAGGCTGAACCGGGTACATGATCTCCAACCGCCTTTCTTCCTCCTCAATAGCTTGCAAGGTTGGAGGCTCATCAAGTGCAACATGCATCCCGCTGATCTTTCCCCGCCATGTAGCGTAGGCAACAATATTGGTGGCCAGGGAGATCAGCTCGATGATCCTCTCGTCAGAGTGCTTGAGAAAGTCACAAAAGGCGGTGCAGACTTCCTGGGTACGCGCCAGCTGGTCAGCTCCCTCCTTTAGCTTCTTCTTGGTGCCAGCAAGCTCAGCTTTCAGCTCCACCACCCGTCCCCTCAAGTCAGAACGCTTCTGCTCCAACTCAACAATGGTGCCCGTCAGCTCTTAGTTGCTAGCACTAGTAGCCCTGCTGGTATTCTGAACCACGTTAATCATCTTCATGTTATATAAAGCCGACTACAAGGCCTGGAGGCAGAAAAGAAGAGTTAGCAGGATTGATATAAATAATTCTGAATAGGTAAAGGAGGAAGGACACTCACCATAAAAGCGTTGTGCATATCTATTTCAGCCATCTCCTCAGGGAGAATTCTGAGAAAGCCGCCACCATGGAAGAGAAGAGAATCTTGTCGATTTCAGGCTAGTAGGGCACCTTGTCAACGTCTCCAAAACCATCAGGGAAGTGGGCAATAATGCCGCCACTAGCAGCAGTAGGAGGACTAGCAGGTGGGGTAGGAGGATGACGGGACAACTGTCTGACTTCTAAGGGCTCAGGACGAGCAACACTGGAGGTGGTAGAGGGAGACTAGAAGGAAGCAGCAGGGGCACTCCTCTTGGAGATAGAAGCTACGTCAAGACTCACAGCAAATCTCTTTCTTTTAGCACTCTGGAGGATGGCCTCCAAAGGGTCAACTTTTGAACCTGCAGGCAGCCAAAATTTCAGATGCCAGAAATACCGGATAGGCAGCAAGATTACGTAGAAGTAAAGATAGCACGAAGTGCCTTACCAGAGGACATGTTGTGGGCTAATTACTATGGATTAGAAGAAGAGGCAGGTGAGAAGTCGGGCAGAAGGTCAAGGAACTTTCTCTCAGATTGGGGGATGCAAAATAGCTTGTTGCGAGCAGATATTGGGTCGCCTAGACGAGTCAGGTAGCAGGGACCTACACGAAAGTAACAAAGTAAGCCAGTAAGCATTATGATGAACAAATCAGGCGTCAGGAGAGCCACTTACTCGAATTAATGACCCATTTCTCGAAGATGTAGTCAGCATGCGGTTGGATAGAAGCCTTCCTCACATAGAAGAAGTCCTCAAACCACTTCTCATCCCTGGATTTTCACATGTGTCTGAAGGGGGTCTCACCAGAGCCCCGGAAGGAAAATTGGCCTCTTCTCAGGGACCTGATGTCATACATTTGGGCCAGATCGCCCAAGGAGATGGAGCAGTCAGTGTTCTGACTGGCAGTCAGAGAGTAGAGGAGAACCCTTCAAATGTTGGCAGAAATTTGTTCCATGGCAAAGTTGTTCGTGCAAAAGAAGTCTTGCATAAGTTTTGGGAAAGGAAAACGAAGGCCGTACCTAAACGGATAAAGGTAAAAGCAGATCCATCTCGGCCGAATGGTATCTGCCTTCTAACCCGGCTCTGGGATAGCAATATCAACCCCATCGCCGTGACCAAGCAAACCCTTAATCAGGGGGATATCGACGGTAGTCAAAGAAGAATTGCAATCATGGGGGTGAACGAAAAGATTACGGGAAGGGAAGACGGGGTCTGGGTTTTGGTCGATCGGGGAGAAAGTTGAAGCAGTGTACCGGGTTTTACCCATAGTTGGAAGAAAGAGAAAGGATAAAATAAAGAATAAAAAAGACGGCAAAAGAGAAGTACCTGGGAAAGAACGGCGGCGAGAGGGTCGGAATCCGGCGAAGGGTTGGAAGTAAGAAGAAGGGTTTTTGAGTAAGTAGGAGGGTTTTAACTTATTTGAAACTAATGAAGTGGGGAAGGGAGTTGAGATTATAAAGGAGGAGAGAGAGAAGGGAGCACGAGAAATGAGGGAGAGAAGGGATAGGGGCAATGATGAGTACACAGGAAGGAGTGCAAAAGACGACGCGGGACTTTTTGAAAAGTATGTGTACGTAATTCCTTATTCAACGCCACGAGATGTATCTCACAAGGAATTAGAGGCAAACTGTTTGGGCTAAAATCCGCCCTTTAGCCTAATAAGGGATAAGCCCACTTAATTATGTTTAAAGAGTTGGGCCGCAGAGGTAGGACAAATGACAGGAAGCCCAAAGGCAAGTGGCATTCGTCTAAGGAGTTGGGCCAAGGACATGCAATGATGGGAAGGCCTGATGGTAAAGCAAGTCCGTGTTTTGGAAAGCCTTCAGGAAGATCTTAGGGAGAATTCAGGGAGATTGGGAGAATGGGGGAGGAAGACTCGTTATGGAAAGAGTTGTGGTAGGAATAATATTCCTTACCATAAACGAGGTAGGACATATCTAGGGTTCCTACCCTATAAATAGCCAAGAAGGTGAACAAGAAAGGGCATTCAAGATCTGACACGCATAATACATTTTGCTAGTTAGATTTACATTCTGCCTCCATTGTACTCGATTCTCTTATTAACAAGCAAGTGCAATACTTGGAAGGGTGCCGTCCCTTCCCGCGGTCGTTTCCCACATTGGGTTTTCCGCGTCACCAAATCTCACGTGTTAACCTTTATTTACGTACTTAATTCCTTTACTTTACGTTAAACACAAATATACATCATACATACAACGAGTAAGACCGCATTGACCTCGCTTAACCTAATTTGGTAGAAAATTGCCAAAACAATATTGTTTAACATAACGAGTGATATTGTATTACAAAACAATATCACGATTTTTTTCTCTGCACCTACTACTAGGTCTACCCCGCCGTGAGGCAAGCCTATGAGGCTTACCTAAAAGAATCAGCCGCAATCAAGAACGTCTTGATTTTCTCTATGGAATCCGATCTCCAAAGGAGTGATATTAAGATAAGCACGCCCTATGAGATCTACACCAAGCTTGTGACCATGTTTTCGCAAGATCCAAGGATCATCCAATATGAGGTGGCCTCCGCATTTTTCGAGATCAACATCAAAGACGGCCAAAAGGTTAGCCCTCATGTGCTCAAGTTGATTTAGCTTGTTGAGACCCTTAAGATGCAAGGGGTTGACATTCGCAAGGGGTTGACATTCCCGAACAACTCGTTATAGAACGAGTTCTACATTCCTTGAACAAAATCAAAGTATATGTACAGTTTAAGGTAAACTACAATATGCAAAATATGAGGACTTCTCTCCATGATTTGCACAAAATGCTTGTGCAAGCCGAGAGAGATATGGGTCTAAATGTTAGCTCAACAAAGGATGTGCTCGTTATTAACAATAAGAGCAAAGGGAAGTTTAAAAAGAGTGCAAGAAAGAGTAAGAATCCCACTCCCTTCAAGGGAAAAGAGAAAGCTATTGAGAAAAGCTCTTCCAAAAGAGGTACTACTTCCGAGGACAAATGCCATTATTGTAATGGCGTAGGACATTGGAAGAGGAATTGCCCTAAGTATCTTGGAGATATTAAAACTGGAAAGATTGTTCCAGTAGGTAATATATATTTTTCCCTATCATTCATGTTTTGATTTCAATCTCAACTTTGGTATTTGGATACACGTTGTGATTCTTACCCTTTTTAAATTGTATTTAAGGGCATCCGAGCAAAGACAAAGGCGAAGCTAGAGTAGCCGCCCATAGTAGAAGACCTATGAAAGCTTGGCTTTTATTTTGATAGTCTTCCTTTTATTATTGTATTTTGAACTTGTTGTTTTAGAACTCTTCTTAATTTCCTAGTTGGACATGGAAATTAGTTTATTTCCTTTTATCTTCAAGGACAAGTGGTTGTATTTGAATTTTAGTGGCATGGTTTTCATCCCAAGCCACTCAGTTATGGAAATTTTTCGTTCTTAAACTTGTCATTATACACTTTTTACATCAAAACATAGATTATATTGACTTAAATTAATCATAAAAGAATTACAACGATTGGATCATTGTAATAAGTACATAAGCTATGAATTTGATTCTCCCTTATGCTTTTATGACTAAATATCATATCTTATTTGATATAAAAAATAAAGATTATAAAGTCAAATAGAGTTATTTGAACTCTAAGTAGGGAATTTTATAAACCAATTGGCTACACTACTTATAACTAAGACCTGTAACCACTTATGAGACTCCATACGAGCTATGGGAGGGTTTAAGACCCTAAAATTGTATAAGACATGGATATGAGTCCAATCCTTTACTTTATAAAGATTAGTCTATCTTGAAGGTAGATTATAATGTCTTTACAAAAGGGTCATCAATTAAGGTTATCATGTGCAATATTTTCTTCAAAAGATAATTGTTTGGCTCATAAGGCTATCTTTCGAGAAGAATAGATGTATTTTTCTAAAGATAGAGTGGGAGAGAAAATTAGAAACAAACATAAAGCTAGTTAGGAACTAGTGAGGAGACCAAAAGAAAGCGTTCTTAGGTGAAACTCATGACAAGTGAGGAGACCAAAAGAAAGCTTTCTTAGGGGAATCTTCAGACTAGTGACGAGACCAAAAGAATATGTGCTTCATATAATAAGATTATGAAGTGGTTGTATCATGTTATTTAGATTAAATTTTACATAAGAGCCTTATGAACCAAAGTGAAATATGTGCAAAAGGATAAATTCATTTAGAGTTGCATAGAAAGACATCAAGTTGTCTACAAATCTAAGTTAACATGTAACTATGCTAAGATCCATGTCATCATTGCTACACCTCATAGTGTGTATGATCAAGTTAGATTTTAAAACCAATTTCTAAATAGGTATTTAGAAAGAGGTGAGTGTACAACATAAGCACAAGGTTTTAATTAACACTTAAAGATTGCAATGATCATTTCAATCATGTGATAAGAAAATGGTTTCGCTCGAGTTGTCGAGAAGCCATGTGTATACATGGATTTGAGTGGGAGTCAAAATTGCCATGTTTGGACATGAAGTTCAGTGGGAGAAATTGTCTTCCATGTTAATGTCATATTACTCATTGAGGATGACATGCTAACACTACCATCTACGAAGGAGTGTTTTGGTTATCAATTTTCGATGAATGAAGACATGATGCATTCTAAAATTCCAAACTTATTCTGATATAGGGAATTTTAGATTGGCACTTAGATAAGTATCTTATATTAATAAGACTCTTTATCTGTTTAATATCAACAAGGTTGAGGAGGTTATTCAAATTGATGAAAGTGGAATTACTATGATAGAGTCATAGTCTTTCACTGAACCTAATAAGTTGTTGATCACATGAAACCGATTGCTGATGTTTCCGCCATTAGAACGATCATGTATGCCATTATATGCACATGCCCTGATGAATTATATGCTTAGAGCATGATAAGTCAATGACAAGTTAATTCGAATGAAGATCATTAGAAAGCCTTCAAGAACATCCATTAAATTCTTGAGGAGAACTGAGGATTCATTCTTATGTTTGGATGACATACTAAGTTGTGTGTTGAAGGGTTACACAAACTCTAGTTTCCAAACCTATAAGGATTTATCGAAATCCTAGGCTGATTTTATTGACTTAGGAGTAAGTGACTAGAAAAATGTTTTAGTTTTAACCAATGCAAGTTCTACAAAAAATGAGTATATTGTAGTAAGATGGTTAACATAGGGACTTTGAGTGGATCCCTTTACCAAAGATTTCATCACAAGTTACACGATAACAGTGGGAGCATCTTTCAAGTTAAAGAACCCAAGTCTAGAAAGAAGTCTAGACACCTACTTAGATAAACTCATGTTATTAGAAATAACATTGAATAAAAGGAAATAGCAATTCATAAAGTTGGACTGTATGGATACATGGTATATCTACTTACCAAGATTTTATTACAATTTAACTAGTGTAAAATGTACACTCTAGATTATAATATATGAAGTAGTAATAATGTATTGATTATTCATATATGATAATCGCATTTATCGTTTGAGTTTCTTTAAACTCATCCATTACCTTGTTATATCTGTGACACCCCCATACTCCAAGTGCCTTACCAAGACCACTTCAGGTATGAAAACGCCACCATCTCGGTTACCCGAGGCAATGATAATTAAATAGACAATAACGAAACATACTTAAGTAATAATAAGTTTAAGTGATACAACCCAAAATCCAAAACTGCTAAAAAGAAATACAAATGTTCGCAAAATCCAAACGACTAAAACAACTAGTTCGAAACACAACGGAAGACTCTAGACCACGTGGTGACATTATCCCTGTTATCCCTCGGGTAAGCCATCATACCAGCTCAACAACTGCTCACCATCCCCGAATGGATCACCATAGTTTTTAAAACAATTAAACAGGGTCAGTACCGATTACATAAAACAACAGCTGCAATAAAACAGTGTTACAATCAACTCAATCAGCACAACTTCATCTCATCTCCACAATCTAACTACACACTTAAGTGTGTAGCCCTGCCAGAGTACCCATTGCAACAAATACTCCTCGCTGCCAGTAGGGGATCGCAACCGTTCCCACCTAAGCCCCGCTCATCTCCATCGAGCGATAAACCCATGTTCATTAATGTGAACATTCCTTCTGTGGCGGGTTCCTCAGAAGGCGAATTAAGGGCGTAAAGCCACTCCCGCAAGTGACTCCACTCAGCCAGGGACGCACCCCGAATATCACAGACAGTTACACAACCAATTAATAATATACTATCAACAATCACCAAAACCAATCCGACATTATAATTAATCAACAATCACAACAACAATCACCAATACACTATGTAACCAATACTGAGTAGGAAAACCCTACCTGGAATACAAATACCACAGACGGTCTAGCAGCTAATCAGAATCGTTCCTCGACGAAACCTCCTCGTATAACACGTATACATACAATTACTACCACAATCATACAAATGGCCCAAAAACCCCCAACATTACCCAATTAGGGTTTAACCAAACTTAACGAAACATTATGAAAGTTATATAAAAAGCTTACCCTCAACACAACGATCACAACGGCATAAAGAACGAGACAATCCGACACTCCTAGCCATGGGATTTGTTAACAATGCGAAGAACACGAACTGCGTAACTTCTCTTTTTCTCAAAAAGGTTTTTAGAAAGGTAAACAGTGATTAAGAATAGTGACGGCCACCCTTTTATATTAATCTCGCATCATTAACAAAAACCGGCTAAACAACCCGTCAAAACACACTTACTCGATCGAGTGACCCTTACTCGATCGAGTCCCCAACTTACTCGATCGAGTACCCTACAGGCAGTCTACTGTTTTGCGTAAAAAGCTACTTACTCGACAGAGTAAGCCCCACTCGATAAAGTACCCATAGACACATAAAACCGTAGTATTACAGTCTTCCCTCCTTAAAAAGAACTTCGTCCCCGAAGTTCGACCCATAAACAAAAAAAACATACTAACCTTCTCCCGACACAACATCATGACCAAAACTCACAACGAAACTCAAAACCACCTCCCAAAACAACACTCAACTCGGCTCAAAACAACTACTAACTGTACTAAAACCAACATAAAACATGCAAAAACTCTATGCGACCATCTCCTACCCCCCTAAAAGAAACATGGTTACGTCCCCGTAACCACAAAAACCTGATCAAAAGGAGACGGATAGCGCTCCCTCATAGCCTCCTCCGCCTCCCAAGTAGCCTCCTCAACCTCATGGTTATACCAAAGAACCTTAAGCAACACTGTTTCCCCATGTCTAGTTTTCCTAACCTTGCGATCAAGAATCTGTTTGTGTACCTCAAGATAAGACAAGGACTCATCCAGCTCGATGTTCTCTACCTCTAACACATGTGATGGATCACTTACATACTTCCGTAGCTGAGACACATGAAACACATTATGCACTCTATCCAAAGCAGCTGGTAAAGCTAACCGGTAAGCAACCTCACCCACACGATCCAAAATATCATATGGTCCAATAAACTTCTGACTCGGCTTCCCTTTCTTACCAAATCTCATGACCCCACACATGAGACACCTTCATAAGAACCTTGTCCTCAACCTGAAACTCTATGTCACAACGATGTAGATCTGCATAACTCTTTTGTCGATCCTGAGCCGCTTTCATCTTCTGTCTGATCAGCTTAACCTGTTCAACCATCTCTTGTACCATCTCTGGCCCTAAAACCACTGCCTTAGCTCTATCATCCCAGCAAATCAGACTCCTACATCTCCTCCCATACAAAGCCTCAAACGGTGCCATGCCAATACTCGTGTGATAGCTGTTGTTATAAGAAAACTCAATCAAATCTAATCTCTGCTCCCAGCTACCTCCAAAATCCATAACACAAGCTCGTAAGATATCCTCTAAAGTCTTTATGGTCCTCTCTGTCTGGCCATCTGTCGCAGAATGAAATGCAGTACTCATCTTCAAAGTAGTTCCCATCATCTCGTGTAACTCTTTCCAAAACCGTGATATGAACCTCGCATCTCTATCGGACACTGTATCTTTAGGCACCCCATGAAAATGAACCACATGCTTCCTATCAGCCAAAGCTAACTGTATCTTGGTCGAATTATCTTTCATCGGCACAAAGTGAGCTGACTTATTCAAACGGTCAACTATAACCCATATCATATTATTACCCTGTTGACTCCCGGCAAACCCACTATAAAATCCATAGAAATGGACTCCCACTTCCACTCAGGTACGTCAAGAGACTGAATCTTACCTTGTGGTCATTTCTGCTCTCCTTTAACTCTCTGACATGTCAAACAACGAGCCACGAACTCAGCTGTTTCCTTCTTCATCCCAGGCCACCAGAAAGTCTTCTTTAAATCTTTATATAACTTGTCACCGCCTAGATGTATCGAATATGGTGTGCAATGAGCCTCTGTCATGATTATCTTTCTCAACTCCTCATCACTCGGAACACACCATCTCCCATCAAATCTCATACTGTCATTTGAATAAATAGAGAATCTAGACAATGTCCCTTTCCCTACTCCAGGTCTCCACTCCTCAATCATGGGATCCAAAGTCTGCATCCTGCGAATGTCATCATAAAGGTCTGGCTCCACTTTCAAATCCCTTCTAGCATCCCCTCTCTATATCATATGTATCCTTATCTTCTCCACCTCATCTTTCAACCTCATCAAAGACATAGTTGTGCATAGAGAATGCACACTCTTCCTGCTCAAGGCATCTGCCACCACATTAGCTTTCCCTTCATGGTATATAATATCCATATCATAATCCCCAATCAGCTCTATCCACCTCCTCTATCTCATGTTCAACTCCTTTTGAGTAAAGATATACTTGAGACTCTTGTGATCTGAAAACACCTTAATGGTCGCCCCATACAGATAATGCCTCCAAATCTTGAGAGAAAACACAACCGCACCCAACTCTAGATCATGTGTTGGATAGTTCTCCTCATAAGGTTTCAATTTCCTAGAAGCATAGGTAATCACTTTCCCATTCTGCATCAAAACACAACCCAACCCATTCTTTGAAGCATCTGTATACACTTCAAAGTTCTCACTCCTTTCAGGTAATGCTAAGATTGGAGCTGTGGTCAAACGCTCCTTTAATATTTGGAACGCCGTCTCACAACTTTCATCCCAACGAAACCTGTTCTCTTTCCTCATCAAAGTTGTCATAGGTCTGGCTATCTTGGAAAAGTCTTTCACAAACCGTCGATAATACCCTGCCAAACCCAAGAAACTCCTGATCTCTGCCACATTCTTAGGCGCTTCCCACCGAATAACTGCCTCTATCTTTGCAGGATCCACAGCAACACCCTTCTTTGAAATCACATGCCCCAGAAAAGCAACTTCCTCGAACCAGAACTCACACTTTGACAACTTTGCATACAGTTGATTGACTCGCAAAGTCTGCAACACTGTCCTCAAATGCTCCTCATAGTCCTCCTTCGTCTTAGAGTAGACTAAGATATCATCGATAAAGACCACAACAAACTGATCGAAAAACTGACTGATGACCCGGTTCATCAAATCCATAAACACGATTGGTGTATTAGACAACCCAAACGGCATCACAACATACTTATAGTGATCATACCTCGATGTAAAATATGTCTTCGGTATGTCCTCCTCCCGAATCTTCCCCTGATGGTAACCCGACCTCAAATCGATCTTAGAAAAGACCGCTGCACCGTTCAACTGATCAACCAAATCATATATCCTAGGTAAAGGAAACTTGTTCTTCACTGTAACTCTGTTCAGCTCTCTATAATCGATGCATAACCTCAAACTCCTATCTTTCTTCTTCACAAACAATACCGGTGCTCCCCACGGTGATGTACTAGGTCTAATGTATCCCTTCTCAATCAGATCATCCAGCTGTTTCTTCAGCTCCTCCAACTCCTTAGGACCCATGCGGTACGATGCCTTAGAGATTGGTCCCGTTCCCGGTTTCAACTCGACACTGAAATCTATCTCCCTCTTTGGTGGCAAACCCGATATCTCATCTGGAAAGACATCTAGAAACTCTCCCACCACTGGTATCTGCTCAACTGTCGGACTCTCCTTACTATGGTCTCTCACATGGCATAAGATCAACGGACACCCCTTCCTCAGATATGACTTCAAGGTCACTGCTGCAATCAACTTAACTTTGGGTTTGACAACAAACCCACGATAAGACACACTAATCTCCTTAGAACCTCTCAAAGAAACCCTCTTTTGATGACAATCTATCTTAGCCTTATACTTACCCAATCAGTCCATACCAACTATCATCTCAAAACCCTCCAAAGGAAACTCTAACAAGTCCACTGGTAGGTCAACCTGCCTAACTATCATAGACACACCTCTATATTACCGCCCACAAGATACAGACTCACCCGACGGTATAAAAACTTCTTCTTTTATAGACTCATACTCACTCAAACCCAACAGCTTAGCATGACTCGATGATACAAACGACTGTGACGCTCCCGAATCAAACAAAACAAAGGTATAGACTCTATTAACAAGAAAAGTACTCGTGATAACGTGAGCATCATCCTCAGCTGCTTTCTTCTCCATCATGAACAGCTTACCACTGGTCTTCTGCCCACCTCCCTGGACAGTACTTGCCGAGGTAGACAGCTTAGCATTCGACCCCTGTTTGTTGTTGTTCGTCGCCGGTTTCTGGTATGAATTACCGCTATTGCGGTTAGCCCCACCATTGTTGTTACTCTGACCACCCCCAGTTATTCCAAGACCCAGCCGGCATGTTTCTAGCATAACTCTGAGATGGACCCTGAGAGAAACTCCCCTGTGACGGTCTCTGGAAAACCCCCACTCACAGCACTGGTACAATCATGCCTCTTGTAGCCCACATCGCCAAAATTAATACAAGAAAAACCCCAACTGCTGCTACCACCACCACGGCCACACCCATAAGAAGCTCCACCACTAAACCCCGACCCCGAAGGGTAAGCTCTCACCTGGTAATGGCCGCCCCTCTTATGATTAGACAGACCACCACCCTCACTCTCAGCCTTCCTCTTCTCAGAAGCTCTCTCTCGGCTCTCCTTAGCCATCTCAACTAACCTTTCAGCTCTCCCGGCACGCTCGTACACCTCTTTAACATCTAGAAGGACCCCTACCGGCAAGTTCTCCATAATCTTGGGTGTCAACCTCTTTTCAAATCTCAAGGCCAAGTTCTCTTGGTTTAACCCCATGTCCTCTGCGTACCTAGATTTCTCGTTGAACTTATGGTAGTACTAAACAACCGTCATGTCAGAAGTCGTCTTAAAGTCATCAAACTCCTCTCTCAGCTTGCTACGCACATGCTCCGGTACAAACTCTCGCCTCATAGCCCTCTTAAACTCATCCCATGGTATAGCAGGTAGCCCCTGTCTCACATATAAGTCCTTAGCAATCACCTTAACCTTATCCCACCACTCATCGGCTGCTTCCCTTAAGTAGAATGCAACTTGTTCCACTCGAAGTTCCTCTGGACAATGAACCAGATTAAGTATGTTCTCCATCTCTATATGCTAATTATCCAGCAGAATTGGCGCCTTAGTCCCTATGTACTCCTTAGGATTAAACCTTGATATATGTATACTTATCTTTGAGTGATCTGGCCCCGCCTCTTTATCTTTCCCCACTTTTTTTAAAGCCTCGGTAAGAGCATCTTGGTGCTCCAACATCTTAACAATGTCATCTTTACTCATGTTCTCTGCCCTAGCATAAAACACGTTTCTTTTTGGGGGCATCTTGGAACTCTATAAGGAAGTTAAACATGAACACACATCCCATATCTCAAAACACGAAAACGACCTGTACAACACCTACTCGATCGAGTGCCACAACTTACTCGATCGAGTTGAGGTCACTTGATCGAGTTGCCCACTTACTCGATCGAGTGCCTCGAATCTAGAACCCGAGCCGAAAGCACCCAAGAACGTACTCGATCGAGCCAACCTCGCACTCGATCGAGTTGACCCCACTCGATCGAGTGCCCTATCCTACTCGATCGAGTGCCCAAAAACAGACTATTGTTCAGAAACGGAAAACCACCTACTCGATTGAGTTACACCCACTCGATCGAGTCACTCACCTACTCGATCGAGTTCCCCCCACTCGATCGAGTCATACAAACTCGTATACTACCCGCATGTTCAATCTCACACTTCCAACTATCTATACTTTTATGCAAAATGATAAACCAAAAGCATATATATATATATATATATATATATATATATATATATGTCTCGTTATAAATTCGAGCAACAGTAACTTCCTTTCCATGTTTCTAATATGCCATGTTATAAATCAACTATCATACCATTCATATATTCAACCAACAACATATATAATCATATCATCATCTTCCTTTACTACACATCTCCTATCCTCCAGATACATGCATCCACCGATTCATACAACACATTACTATATAAATACACACCACAAGATAAACACATAGCGATCCCGACGCAAACCCCATAGTGACCGGTTCAAAGTTACAAGGCGAGTTTGCGACTTTAGGACATCTCCCAAGTCTTTGCATTAGCTCCTACAACTCCTACCCGGGTTCTTTTTAATTTAACTCCCTATGTTCATTAGGTTCATTGGTTACAGGTTTCAGGATCGTCGCTCTGATACCACTTTGTGACACCCCCATACTCCAAGTGCTTTACCAGGACCAATTAAGGTATGAGAATGCCACCATCTCGGTTATCTGAGGCAATGATAATCAAATAGACAATAATGAAACCTGCTTAAGTAATAATAAGTTTAAGTGATACAACCCAAAATCCAAAACTGCTAAAAAGAAATACAAATGTTCTCAAAATCAAAACGACTAAAACAACTAGTTCGAGACACAGCGGAAGACTCTAGACCACGTGATGACACCATCCCAGCTATCCCTCGCGTAAGCCATCATACCTGCTCAACAACTGCCCACCATCCCCGAATGGATCACCACAGTTTTTAAAACAATTAAACGGGGTTAGTACTGATTACATAAAACAACAGCTGCAATGAAACAGCGTTACAATCAACTCAATCAACAAAACTCAATCAACACAACTCAATCACCACAACTCCATCTCATCTCCATAATTTGACTACACACTTAAGTGTGTAGCCCTGCCAGAGTATCCATCGTAATAAGTACTCCTCGCTGCCAGTGGGGGCCGTAGCCGCTCCCACCTAAGCCCCGCTCATCTCCATCGAGCGATAAACCCATGTTCATTAATGTGAACATCCCTTCTGTGGCGGGTTCCACATAAGGCAAATCAAGGGCGTGAAGCCACTCCCGTAAGTGACTCAACTTAGCCAGGGACGCACCCCGAAGATCACAGACAGTTACACAACCAATCAACAATATACTATCAACAATCACCAAAACCAATTCGACATTATAATTAATCAACAATCTCCAATACACTATGTAACCAATACTGAGTAGGGAAACCCTACCTGGAATGAAAATACCACAGATGGTCTAGTGGCTAATCAGAATCTCTCCTCGGCGAAACCTCCTCCTATAACACGTATACATACAATTACTACTAGAATCATACAAATCACCCAAAAACCTCCAACATTACCCAATTAGGGTTAAACCAAAATTAACGAAACATTATGAAAGTTATATAAAAAGCTTACCCTCGACACAACGATCATAACGTAAAGAACGAGACAATCCGAAACTCCTAGGCTTGGGATTTGTTAACAATGCAAAGAACACGAACTATGTAACTTCTCTTTTTCTCGAAAAGGTTTTTAGAAAGGTTAACAGTGATTAAGAATACTGACCGCCACCCTTTTATATTAATCTCGCATCATTAACAAAACCCGGCTAAACAACCCGTAAAAACACACTTACTCGATCGAGTAAGTGACTTACTCGATCGAGTGACCCTTACTCTATCGAGTCCCCAACTTACTCGATCCAGTACCCTACAGGCAGTCTACTATTTTGAGTAAAAAACTACTTACTCGATAGAGTAAGCCCCATTCGATAGAGTACCCAAGACACATAAAATCGTAGTAGTATAATATCCAGAGGGTTTGTTGAGACAATATTGAACCCCATTTAAGTGAACTGGATTGACATAGTATTCGCCCCGAGTTACTTATAGGAGGTGACGTCTCGAGGTAACTAGAGTGTGACGCGATTGATGGCAAGTTCAACTGCCCTTTGGTCATATGGGATAACTAGTCGATCACATAGACAAACTGTATGGGACACTTTGTCGGGCAGTGACCGCTTATGGAGTTCTGGAAATTCATAAAGCCTGGTCATGGCGAGAGCTACTATAGTATTCTTATGAGTCAATTATTTTGACTACAGACTATTCGCCCGAGTTGGCACAAGTTTCTGATTAGCTTAGATTTATACTCTACGACTATCGTATCTGAAGTCAAATGACTATATTTTGGGTCATGATGAACTATGGGTATAAGAAGGGAATAGTGCGATAGGAATTGTCCACCGCCTTGTCAGGGTTGTTTGAAATCTCAGGGCCACTCGAGGAGTGGTGAACTGAAAATGTGTGGCCACGCTCGGAAGGTATCTACGGTAGATAGTTCCAGTCAGACAGTTACTCTCCAGATCGAAAAAACCACTCAAGATATGATCAAATGCAAGTATGACCTGCAAGACACCTTGCATTGAGTGGGAGATGATGTAATAGGACAAGAGAATTGGTGACGCACACTTGTCTCGGACAAGTGGGAGATTGTTGGAGTAAGTGTCCTCAACAATAGTGCGATCAATGTTTAAATCTCACGATAAGAATATGCAACGGATGATTTAATTATATAGTCAACTGATCAACATTAATCGGTAATGATTGGCTAACTAGAGTGTGACATTACTGTCATTTGACGGTGGTGATCAGTTGATCCCTTAAGGTCACACCTATAGGACAATTCCCTTAATAGATAAGTTAGTTAATTGTATATCGATACAAGTTAATTAACTCCTTAAAATTGAACAATTTGTTTTGTGAGTGAGAATAAGTATCTTATTGTAATTTGATTCATTTTAGTAATTAAAAGATTTTATTACTAAAATTGATTATTGTTTATGAAACAATTAAAATAAGAATGATTGATTAATTATAATTGTAAAATGTTGTGAATTATATTTATATGACCCATTTTAAATACTTGTAATCATGAATTACTAGTTAAATTGTCACATGTAATTTATTTGTTATAAAATGATACTTAAGGGGTTAAATATGCATTAAAATACATATGGGCATGGTGTGTGACACATGACCTACGTATTTACATTTGAAAAAACACAAACTTAAAATGGAGTCCATTTTATCACTAGAGGCCGAAAAATAGAGGGTCTAATGAGTTAGTGGATGGTTTATTTTAATAATAAAATAGACATCATGATTACCTACACTAACTAGCCTTCACCCTACATTTTATGGGTAAGACTAAGGCCATGCATTGGCGATTCCTACCCCCTCCTACCCGCCCTCCTAAGGACAAAAGAGAGCCTCTTTTGCTCTTATTATTCATTCAATCATCTTTTAGGTTTTGTCATTAAAAACCTCTCTTATTCTCTCTAAAAATAGTTTTTAGATCTCACAAAATTGTTCAACCAAATTCTAATATCACATTATATTATTACTTGAGTAGTAATACAAATATTATTAGAATCTTTAAGGATAGCTACTATATTAATATAGTTAATTAATATATTAGTATTAAGGGTTTTGTTTTGGGTGCAACAAGAGGAGAATCTCTACACTTGAGATTTGTTTTGGAGGATCATCCATAATCTTTAAGCTCAAGAACAAATAAGGAAGGTGTCCTTATTTGTGCCCAAAATTTTGAACCATTACAATGTAAGGAACATTGTTTTCTTCTTTATCTCCTCTTTTTGTTATTTATGTACTAGATCTTGAATGACTAAAGTTAAAGTGTTAATTAGTCCACCATTAGAAATGTCTAATAATAGGTATATGAACCTAACAGATGATTGCGGAGTGTTTACCATGAGACATATGGAAACGTTAATGGGTGATCCAAAATGGAAATGTGTTCTTAAAAAGAATGACGTAAGGGTTCATTTATTTAGTTTTGCTTATATTTTGTTGACTAAGTATTTCAAATATTGAAAATAGTTTTATTCAAACTATTCTATACATATAGGTTGCAACACTTTCCAAGCTGAGAGACAAATACGTTTCGACTTTGCTTCTTTTCGATGGGAACGAATTGTCTAAAGAAATTCTTATTCGAGCAAAACAACATCAGAACCAGGTTCAAGGACTCGAGAAAGATGGTGAAAAATGTGTTGATGATTCTAATGAAGCATAATCCCTAGTTTCGGCACAATATGAATTTAATATCTTTTGTTAGCACATGTTATCACATACCCTATGGTACTACACTACTGTATACACTATGTGAAAGGTGGCCACAACCATTTAATCATGTAATGTACGAATGATTTTTAAGAAAATTTCTCAAGCATTTGGTGTTAAACCAATTTCTTTGTTTTGTTTGGTATCTGAAAATTACATAGTTCATGAAATGAATCCCTCAAAAGTCCTTGTTACTAACTGAATTGTACTCCCATCATTTGTTAGAATGAACGTGGGGTATTCTGAACCTATAGCACAAATTTTCAAAATCTTTCATACATAAGTTCTGAACCTTTCATGTATATATCATAATGTGTAATGTGTCTTTGGAGAATAAAACTATACATGTAATATATATGATTAAAAGCAATTTAGAGTCATAAATCATCTGTAGAACATCAATTAAAATTATCCAAAGCTTTTAGAACTCTTGTTTGGCCATTGATAATCAATCTTCATCCTGTGAATCTGACTCTTGTGAATATGATTCTTCAACCTTTTTAGAACATGTTCTTGAGTTGTGACCTTTTCTCCCACAAGTCTGGCATACTCTTTGTTTTTTCCCGCTTTTCTCCAGTGCTTTTAGAACGCTTGACTGAATTCGCTTCCCACTCCCCTTATTATGTGATTTTTGTGGAACTTGGATGTTTATCTCTTTAGGAATGTTGCACCCAACATACCTCTCCACTTCCGACATTGTGTTCAGTAGTGTTGGCTCGTTGCTTCGGCGTTGCTTTATCTCCATTTTGAGTTCTCTAAGTTTATCTATTAACATTTGTATGTCTTGGTCATTTTCTTCTGCAAGGCTTACACAAGAGTACATTTCTTTTCAAAGCTCATTTGTCTGATTACCCAACATCCTCCATTTTGTTGCCATGTTTATCAAAGACGGGCTTCATCAACGCATTCTTCGTCCATCTATTAACAATATATTTGTCCGGAATCCTCCTTATGTTCTTATGCTTTAAGACCCATATGACATGCTTACATAACATACCCATTCGTTGATACAAACAACAACTACAAGTGACTTCTTCTCTACTTGCTGTACATGCAACTTCCCATGTCTTTCTTTCTCACTCTATGTCGTTGATAATGTATACCTATGTGCCATCCGTAATATGTACGTCCACCATGCCACAATTGTACACTGCTGCCTATAACTCATTGTGGAAATCCTTAAAAGTTGCATGCGTGTAAATTTCTCAAGCGTGTTTTTCTAATTGAACAGGAGTTTTCAGTGGAGATGTTGAGCGTTTATTTTCCGAGTTCAGTTTTGATTGTTTGTGGCGTTGAGCATCCATTGCACTCTCAAAAGACATCCAGAATTCAACAAGAGTCGCATGAGGTGTAAGAAAACGATCAAAGAAACTATTTTCACTCTCTGATCTTGATGTCACCCTCATAATACCCGCCATAAATATTTCTCTAAAATATGCAGGAACCCAATCTTCTTTTATTTCGTAGAGAGACGAGAACCAAGGATGGTCTACCAAATCATAATAAATCATGATATTAGCGCAAGCTTCTTCAAATTCATCAGGTTCACAATGATTGTTCCAAACGCATGCATTTAAACGCTTCTTGAAATCCTCATCTTGCCATAAATACGCATCAACTTTTTCACGAAGTTTCTTCATAATATGCCACATGCATAACCTGTGAGATGTATCTGGAAATACTTCTTCAATTGCTGGTTTCATAGAAGGACATTGATCAGTTATAATTGCTTTAGGTGCACAACCCCCCATTTCATCAAGAAATGCTTTGAAACGCCATGTGTATGCTTCAATGCTCTCGTGTGATAGTAGCCCCGCTCCTACTGTTATACACCTTTTATGTTGATCAACAGCAGCAAATGGAACAAAAACCATGTTGTACTTTTTTGTATGAAAGGTGGAGTCAATCGAAAGCATGTCACCAAATAAAGCATAGTTTTTCCTAGATATGGTGTCTGCCAAAAACAGCCCTGATCGACATTGTTTTTCATCAACTTCGAAGTTCAAATAAAACGTGCTACACGTCTCTTTTTTTTGAGTAAAATTATCTACCAACATATGTGCATCAGACAAACCAATGTATTGTTTCATATCTCTCACAAAGTTCTTGAAATCAGTCTCGGTAGCACCAACATTACTATAACCTCCCGACAACTCTTTCCAACCTCTAAATGCTATTACTGGCCCCATCTTTAACCGTGCCGCTTTTACAACAAAGGTCTTCTGAATCGATGTCATTTTCCTATTTTCTTTCATAAACAACATTGATGATGGTGATGCTAGAATATGGTTGTGTCCTTCATGGAATCCAGTAACCTTATACTTTCCATCTACTTGCAGCGAAAATTGTACCATAGCTTCACATTCAATACGAGTAATCAACCGCACACGATATGTTTTTTATCTTTACTCTCCTTCCTTGTTCCAACCTTGTTGCATAACACTCTCCTCAACGTAAATACTTCAACATTTCCTTTTTTTCCTTTTTGTTGTACCCAATCTAGTCTGAAAGCCACAATGTTTTGCATATTCTTTGTAAACTTGAACTCCTTCTTCTATGGTATTGTATAAATCTCCTAGTTTAGGCTTCTTCTCATCTACGCATGGTGGAAATTACTCCCCGGGTTCTTTTGGTAGAATAGTGCAAATTGGTGTAGACAATAATGTCGAAATCGCTGAACTAACTTCATCATTTGATTCTATTTAATCTGCACAACTGGAAAGAGAAAAATTTAGCACACCCATTGTTACAATCTATCAAACGTTTTCTGAATCTATGATATATAAGTTCTAAACATTTAGTATAGACGTTTTATTATTTACAAAATTAATAGTAATTTGCCAAAACCAAATTAGACAAAATATCATACAACATTGAACTCTCCTGGGAACATTGTTTCACTATATGAGGTACACTACAAAGTATCTACAAGTACAAATTATCGTGGAGTATCTCACACCCAACCCAGTACAAATTTTCTGAACCTACGGTACAAATTTCCTAAACCTATAGTATATATTTTCTGAACAACTTCTATTATATACATCATCTCTAATAACTGATCTTCCAACTCTGATCTTATAGAAGTTGTTCAGAAAATATCCACACAATCAATCAAATATCTCTTTCCCAGGACCCATGATACCAATTCATGAATCTAAGCTAACAATTAATGAATCCGTACAATTTCATCAATCAAATACCAATTCAGTCCGTAAAAAAAATCGATGAGAAAATATCCACGCAATCGATCAAATCTCTATTTCCCAGGACCCATGAACCAATTCATGAATCTAAGTTAACAAGTAATGAATCCGTACAATTTCATCAATCAAATACCAATTCAATCCGTAAAAAAAATTGAACAAGCGAACATATTTAATATGAATGAAATTCGAGAAAAAGTAAGGTTAATTAGTTGTTTACCTGGATATAATCGAATTACTTGCTTTCAATTATTTTGATAATCTTGCATGCAATTGGTTTTGATCATCATTGTTTTTCGATTATGAACAAAATCTGGTTTGTTTTTTTGGTGGAGTTGTAATTGCAGTAACAAGGTTAGGAAATTTAGGAGTTTTTGACAAATAAACAGTGGTTTTTGTAAAAAGAAAGGCTAGTTTAATTAATATCCGCGCGTTGATCTTAGCCGTAGGTAGTATTCATCGAACGGTGGACAATGGTTCTCATGGTTCTCGTGGGAAGGGTGTTCTCATGGGATCTTAACCCTATATATATATATATATATATATATATATATATATATATATATATATATATATATATATAGGGGCGGGATCCCGTACGAACTGGGTTACGGTACGAACCTTACGAACTTGCTTAAAAACACTCTTAATTGCACAAAACAAAACTCAACCCCCCGGACTTCCTTCTTTCTCATTCTTATCCCTAACTACCACGACACCTGACTTCCCTCTCCCTCTCCCTCATCTAATCCCACCACCACCACCCGCCGGAGGTTTCAGACGACGGCCGGAGGTAGAGCTTTCCGTCACCTGCGACACAAAAAAAATACCAAAGAAATCACGCTCTCTTCTTGTTCACTCACTTCGCCGACGACCAAGGTGGTAGTACGTTTGTTGTCGACATTCAGAAAATACTACTCGTACTACTTGATTGTTAATATTAACCCAGAAAAAGAAAAGGAGGTTTGAGAATGTATCAATGGAGGAAATTCGAGTTCTTAGAGGATAAATACGGTGGAAAAAGTCAAGTACCCGACGAAATTACAGGACAAATATTATGTTGTTCAAGTGGAAGAGGTAAAATAGCAGTTGGATTTAATTTGTTTTTTGAAATCTTCGCTTATGGTAGATCTCGCATTTCGATTCGAATGGTGGGCTACTTGAGGATTGAAGGATGATGGTGGCTCGTGCGGTGGTTCTCCGTTACTTGTGGTATATTGTGGTGACAGGTGATGTCCCCGTCGTAGTCTGAGGTGGCTGGTCATGTCACCGATACAGGATCAAGTGGCTGTCGGGGCTGATGGCGGGGACGGGGCTGTTTGTGGGGTTAGTTCAGGGATGGTGGTGGTCGTGGTGCTAGCAGTAGGTGTGGTGGTTGTAGTGTTGGTGTTGGTGGTTAGGTGGGTGGTCGTAGTTGATTTTTAGATTGTGGAAACACAAAACACCACCCTGGATACACATTGTATTACTACTGGATACACTAATCGATGTGTGTATATAGTAGTAATCCCATGTGTATTGGTAGTAATACCATGTGTATCCGAGGATACACAAATCGACTACCAATAAATATAGACTATTATAATAAGAAAATGCATCAAGTTACCAGCTAGTTAATTGGAGTAATATTTAATAGCAGTATTTGAAATTGTACATAAGTTAGTTCAATATGATATTCAAAGTAACAAGATACGAGTGAACTAAACACATTAAATTTGATTGACTTGAACCATTTTTAACCGAGTTTGATTCAACTGATCCTACTAATCATTATCGGCAAAGAAATTTAATTGAAAACTAAATTTACTTTGAACGGATTAAGCAAGATGAAATAATTCACTATTTTTCCAAATAACACGAGTAAACATCTAATATGCAGCTTGTAAATGGAAACTGTTAATGAAAAGTCAACATATTAAACACAGACACTAACAAAGAAGTTGGAAGAACACTACAAATACATGAAAACAAAACTTTCATGATTATGGAAGCGGCGAACCAATTACCAAGATACCCATATTACTACCTCAGATACATATGGAATTACTACCAAATACACATGGTATTGCTACCGGATACACATATCGACTTGTGTATCCGCTAGTAATAGCGTGTGTATCTGGGCTGCTAATTTGTGTACCTAGAGTCCTAGAGTAATACAAACCATTTCAGAAACTAGTCCCGGAATCAGAGTTATGGTCCCCCTTGGATATTCTGCCGGTAACACGGAGCTTAAGCTCCTTCATGTCCCCTCCGGAGAAGAAAAGTGCCAACTTGCGTTGGATAATAAGACCATCGTGGCTGTCTCTCACTTTTCGGTGACTGTCTCGAATGCTTCTTGGTGGCCCATCCCATGTTAATTTTCTCCCATATCCACCCATCTCTAAGCTGTGATTATACTTTCGAGCTTCACTCTCATCATCCATGAACCGAAGAAATGCCATATAAACGTGAGACATCCCAAGCTGGAATGCTTCAAAGTGCAAGCAAAAATACCGACCAAAGCAATGGAAGACCTGAAACGCGATATAACAGTAAAGCAGATTCGTCAAATTACAAGCTTAAATAATTTATCTTACTATTCTGCCAGCATCACGATACGATGTTCGTGTTCCATTATTAATTTATCTTTATCTTCCAGGTCCCCTCAACAAAGCCAGAAACTGAAACTGTGCTGATTGAGCTGATGCAGCACTTGCATCTGCTGTAGCTCGAGTGACAGCGAGCTTAGCTCGAAGATCATCAAGATCATTGAGGTCATTGCATCACAAGTTGCAGTCAGCAAACCAGTATCATAACACTGATATATGACAAGTTTAAACTTTACAGGCAGCAAATGTTGAAACCTTGAACGAGATGGTTGAAAACTTGAAATGAGTCATTCCTGTCACAATTTTTTTAAGTGTTGATCTCGTACATGTTTCTAGTGAGACCAATTCATGTGAATTAATTTATCTATTGACTGGATACGAAACAAGTTCACCAGATAATGTTGCTGAGTTTGTTTTGATCAATGGAGACGTTCCACATTTGGTCAAAGAAAACATGAAATGAGACATACTCGTTATGGTCCAGGACAGTGTCCAAAATCATTTAATCAAGAAAACAGAAGCTTCACATGGTTGGCCTAACATTAAGCCTACTTGTTAGCTTCATGCCCATTGACTTGTTAGCCTGAAAAAGTATATCAGGAAAAATAGTAGTAGAGCCGTAGAGGCCTTGTTACAAAGAGAGACCTGAATATCATCACCTAAACACATTGCAGCCACCCCAAAAGCACCCACAAATCCACAATGGGTGCCGGATACACATGGTATTACTAACAGATACACATGGTATTATTGTCGGATACACAAATCGATGTGTATCTAGTAGTAATACCATGTGTATCCGGGCTGGTATTTTGAGTATCCACCGCTCCACCACCACACCACACCACAACCCACCACCACCATCACGCCGCTCACCACCACCGCCCATACCTACTGTTGCCACCAGGTTACCTGACAGCATTTTAAGGCGACTTTAGCCTGACCAAAGATATTTAATACTTTGCACAGTGCTAGACCAAGCATAAAACTCATACAGACTCATACAACAACACACAGCATGTCACTAGTAATAACCAACTCGTAATGACAAAATTATAAACCAACTACGGAGTATATAATTGGTATGAGAATAAAATCTAGTTAAATTGAATCATTTCAAAAAGTATAAGCTACCAAAAAAAGTGAACTGCAGAAATAATTTGACAAAATCCACCACAGGAAAAGTAATTGTCTATTCTTCAGTGAAAAATGATCCACAAAATTTGTCTAAATTACCTTAGCATTCTGAATCAGACGGAGTTGAGGGAGCACTGAGATGGCCTCAAGAGACATGCTGAAAGGCCACAAAAAACGGATAAAAATACTATATCCGCCTCTAGGATGGGCTAGAGCTGCAGCAAAAGCGCATGGCAGTAACTGTAGACAAAATAACATAAGACACATTTAAACATAATTAATTAGATGGTGTCAAGCTAATGCCTCCATGTTGAGTCATGAACATGTGTAAGTTGGTTTTTTTAGTTGTCTTCTTCGGTACAAGAAGAACCCCCAGTAAAAAAGTAATCTTATCAAATGTAAAATAAGCTGATATTTTGGAAAGTTTGCTAACAATTTCACGATTAGTTTACGTTTACGATGCATATTTGACAAATGCAGAAGGGACCTTACAAGCAAAATGATTTAGAGTAAGATAATAAGATTTCAAAAATGTTTTACTACTTCACCCTTTCCTATAATAATTCAGCAGCATTTAAAAGAGAAGCAAAGATTTTAGAAATCACACAACAGAAGCATATTGTATAAAACTCCTTATTGGAAACAGAACGTAATAAGCAAAGAGAGTATCAACAAGATGGACGGAAAACATTACCACATAATACCAGGGCATGTTGTCTAGGTCTTTCAGGTAACTTGATTTCAATTTAACTCGCATCATATAAATCATCCAAAGTGTAGCGCCGAGTATAATGAAATCGAGTGCACAATTGATATCCCAATAGAATGAAAAGGTACATGTGAGTCTTAAGACTAGATAGATTGCTGTGAGCTCTTGAGTCTTTAGTGAGAGACCTATGAAAAAAGCCGATACAATAATAGACATTAGAAAAGTATTGAACTATGCTCATCCAAATCTACCAACAAGGAGCACGATTCAAAACTAATTGTACTTCACCATGGTACGGGCTGGCTGAATAAGAAAGCAATATGCAAAATATTAAGGCATTATACTTTAGTTAGGATGTGCTGTTTTCGAATCAGTCATTCTTCATTCTAACTAGAATATAGTTCCAAACCCTATTTTTGGACTTAAAGTCACCTCCTTTGAAGTTCAGTTCAGTTCCTATAAGTTCGGTTCAGAAAAGTTTAGCTCTTATAAGTTTATTCGGAAAAGTTCAACTCCCATAAGTTTTGTTCAGTTTAGTTCCTCCTATAAGTTCAGTTAAGAAAAGTTCAGAAAAATTAAGTCCGTATTCCGTAAAATAGGGCCCTAATATAAAAATTGTCCAAAAGAACATTTAATTAATTTCTATAAATTTGGAGGCATATTACGAAATGTTTTTTTTTATCAAGATGTTAATTTTACACTCAGTGAATCATGAACTCAATGTTAAAAACCTTTTACACTCAAAAATAATTAACTATAGCAAATGACATGACTAAATTAGGCCAAATACAGCAGAAAAATTACTCAGTACACAGATACTGAGCTACCCAGATACTTAAAAGAGACATTCTCAAACAAATATTCTTGTAAGATCGACTCATTTGTTGTCTAAGCCATCAATTAATAAGTAGTAGCGGAGCCAGGATAAGGTAACCTAAAAAAATCGAAAATTTTAACTAAAAGTTTAGAAATTTTCAAATGCCAGCGAGGGCGACGCCCCTGCTACCCCTCGCTCCACGACTGATGGGGTAAATACTAAATAGGCATGTAAACTACCAAAGACGTCTCAGGCCTAGTGATTAAGACGAAAGTATTCCTAGTCCCCATGTATTGTCATGAATTGCGACCTCTTCATTCTTCAACACCACAAAAGAATAAAAACTATACTAGAAAGTCCCAAGTTTGAATTGTTTAGGGAGCGCCCCTGCTAGCCCCCTTAACTCTATCACTACGTAAATTGGTGAATGAAAAATAGTAATCCATGAGTAATAAAAAAATTACCAGCACAGGTTCTGGAGAAGGGGAGTTTATAAATCAAGAGAAGAAGACCAAGAGCATGAACAGCACGACTTGGAATAAAATAATAATTTAGACATATACAAAAAATTAATTGTCTATTCTTCAGTGAAAAATGTGAACTTAGACATCTAAAAAAAGTGAACTGCAGAAATAATCTGACAAAATCCACCACGGGAAAAGTAATTGTCTATTCTTCAGTGAAAAATGTGAACTTAGACATATACAAAAATTAGTAATAGTTTTATAACTTCAAAATCTTCAAATGATATTGCAATTTACTGTTGAAATCATACACACTCTTTGCTATATGCCTATAATGCAGATTGGTATTTGGCAGGAATTGATCATACCTGGTTTGGTGTGATATTTAAGCCGTCATACAAAATTTATTACAACAGTCGACAAAAATACAATTCCATTTTGGATGATTCAGAACAATGAGAGGAAAATAAAGAGATTTACTGATGGCGATGCGCGGGGAAAAGTGCAGGAAAAGAGCAACAATACAGACATCATCGGAGAAGGGTTGAACGACAATACATACTACCTTCAACGACTACCACCACTCAGCCCTACAAGCACTGTATCAGCCACTACAGTCTACAACAAACAAGACGGTCTATTTTTGTTGTTCCATGATCAAAAGACTGAAATTTCCGAGTTTGTCAATCAGAAAAGCATAGACCTCAAAGTTAGAAATTTGTGGATCAAAAAACAAATTATTCCTACTCGACATACCTACTAATACTAATTCCACTACTCCCACTATCCCAGTCAATTCTTTACGTTTTCCTTATTTAGGTGTCTCATTCATCTCTTTACGTACCGAATAATACTCAAAAAGTTATGATCGAAAACCTAATTAAGTTGCGAAAGTAGAGGATTAAGAAGAAGGGAATACCACATGAAGAGGGAGGGACTGGAGAATTGAAGAGGAGGAGGAAGAAGAAGAAGTAGAAGGTTGTTGGATATAGTTTCTGCCACCTTGTAACACTTCATCATCCATAGCTTTTCCTTGCCTTCCTTCTCTGCCTTGTTTTTGTTCTTCAAACTTTGATTCGTCCATAAATGTGTATCTAGTAGAAACACATGGTATTACTAACAGATACACATGGTATTACTGCTGGATACACAAATCTATATGTGTATCTAGTAGTAATACCATGTGTATCCGGGCTAGTATTTTGAGTATCCATCGCTCCACCACCGCACCACAACCCACCACCACCATCACGCTGCTCACCACCACCGCCCATACCTA
This sequence comes from Silene latifolia, assembly GCF_048544455.1. Classification (NCBI taxonomy): domain Eukaryota; kingdom Viridiplantae; phylum Streptophyta; class Magnoliopsida; order Caryophyllales; family Caryophyllaceae; genus Silene; species Silene latifolia. The sequence continues at coordinate 398,449,456 of NC_133538.1, forward strand.
CTGTTGCCACCAGGTTACCACCACGCACCACTGAACTAACATTACACCCAAGCCCCGTCGCCGCCGACCAAACATTTGCCTCATCTGACCACCGGCATGATACAGGCCACAATAGATATCAGTGCCGACTGCTTTATCATTGCCACAAGCAACCCCGACTCCACCCACTCCGACTACCTGTCTCCACACGGACCCACCAGAAGCAAACCACCAACTCATATAAACAAGATCGCAACCGTCGTCCTCACGGCTACCACTGTAACATCGCCTCCACCGCCTTCCTCCTTTCAGCATAACAAACTCGGTCCAACATCAAATCACCGTAGATCTCATATTTTAGATTTTTTTTTTTTTGAAAAATAATGTGATTTAGTTCATAGATCTATGAAATACGAAGAAGACGGAGTTGAAGAAATGACCGGAGTTAAGTTGAAGAAATGACCGGCAGTGATGGAGTTGCGGTGGTAGCCGGCGAGTTTCAAGACGGAGCTCCGACGACGTTAAGTGGTGGCTGATGGTCAACAAGGACGAGGGATGTGGGGGTTTGGGGATTTGGTTTTGACTTTGGAGAGAGAAAAGGAAACATACACGCGTTTGTATAATATGTTTTGGTTTTTTAAGTCCGTTCGTACAGTTCGCACCCTAATTTAGTTCGCACGGGATCCTAATTCGATATATATATATATATATATATATATATATATATATAAGGATCACAGAAGTACACCATTTTTTGTTTGGTCCATAAGTTCTCTTTAGAGGCATTAGATGAGGGGAGATGGATGGCTGAGTTTTTTATGGAAAAAGGGTGATTAATTAGTTAATTTAACACTATCTCACTTTACCCTCACTAATCCACCTAATTAAAACGTAATTCACTATATATAATTTATTTCCCCACCTACTTCTCTCCCATCTCACAAATACCATCCCTCTCATCTCTTTTAAAAACCTAAATATTTCAAAACAAAAAAAAATAAAAACTCTCTTCTTCACCAACACCCACAACCCACCCCTTCACTCACTCACCACCACCACCCATCCGACACCACCACCAGCCCACCGGACATGCACCTACACCACCACCCACCACCACTGCGCACCACCCGACACCACCCACGGACCCTGAATTCATCACCCCTCCTTTTCCACCACACAACCAGCACAAACACCACCGTCTCCTCTCTCTTTATATATACATAGATAATTGATTAGTGATAAGTGTGTTTTTAATCTTCAATAACTCATCTCTCTCTCTGTCTCTTTATATATATATATATATATATATATATATAGAGAGAGAGAGAGAGAGAGAGAGAGAGAGAGAGAGAGAGAGAGAGAGAGAGAGAGAGAGAGAGAGAGAGAGAGAGAGAGAGGCGGGATCTTGTGAGTTTGGTTCTTATGATAAGTTTGTGCTTTAAAATCTAGACCATTAGATTGACAGAAATAAAGGGCTGATATAATCTTACTGACTTACGGTGTTGATAACCACTACAACAGAAAGACTTACTGTAATACTATGGTTTTCTATGTCTATGGGTACTCTATCGAGTGGTACTTACTCTCTCGAGTGAGTATGTTTTTATACGAAACAGTAGTCTGCCTGATGGGTACTCGATCGAGTACGTGTGGCACTCGATCGAGTAAGGGGCACTCGATCGAGTAAGTGTGTTTTACGGGTGATTTTGACGGGTTTTGTTAATAATGCGGGATTAGTATATAAAGCCTCCGTCATCTTTCTTAATCTCTTTTATCATTCTAAAAACCCCTTTTGAGAAGAAAAGAAGTTACGTAAGTGTGTTCCTCGCATTGTTAACAAATCCCCAAGGCTAGGAGTGTCGGATCATCTTGTTCTTTACGCCGTTGTGATCCTTGTGTCGAGGGTAAGCTTTTTATACAATTTTTATAATGTTTTGTTAAAGTTAGTTGAAACCCTAATTGGGTAATTTGGGGGTTTTGGGGAGTATTGTTGGTGTTAGATTGTGATTGTATGATTGTATGTTTGATAGGAAGTAATTTCAGTGAAGGACGATATTGATTAGCTGATTGTGACGATCTAGGTGATTAATGTTCTAGGTAGGGTTTTCCCTACTCAGTATTAATTACATAAGTGTGGTTGGTGATTACTGTTGTTGTTGTATATAATATTGGCATTGGATTCTGGTTTGGTGGTTGTTGATAGTGTAGTATAATTGTTGTTGTATAACTGTCTGTGATCTTCGGGGCGCGTCCCTGGCTGAGTGGAGTCACTTGCGGGAGTGGCTTCACGCCCTTGATTCGCCCTCTGTGGAACCCGCCACAGGAGCGATGTGCACATTGAGGAAACTTAGGCTTATCGCTCGATGGAGATGAGCGGGGATTTGGTGGGTATGGCTGCGGTCCCCCACTGGCGGCGTAGAGTACTTGTTGCGATGGGTACTCTGGCAGGGCTACACAATTTAGTGTGTAGTCAGTTGTGTGGAGATTGGAGATGGAGACTGGAGATTGGTTTGAGCTGTTTGTGTTCCTGTTTCATTGTGGCTATTGTTTTTGTGTAATCAGTACAGACCCCGTTTAAATGTTTTAAAAATTGTGGTGATCCATTCGAGGGTGGTCAGCAGTTATCGAGCAGGTATGAGACGATGTGCATGGGATAGCTGGGATAAGTCATCACGTTGCAGTTTTAGAAGTCTTCCGCTGTGTCGAACATTTTGTAGTTGTTTAGTAGTTGTCAGTTTTGAGAACCTTGTACTTCCTTTTAACGGTTTTTGGAGTTTGGCTTGTATCACTTAAACTTTATTATCATTTAAATACGTTTCGTTATTGTCATTTGAGATCATCATTCTCGGGTAACCGAGAGATGGTGGCGATCTCATACCATACCTGGTCGCAGTAAGACTTGGAGTATGGGGGTGTCACACTTACTACCTGCAATTATTCTCCCAAATTATCTCATAAGCACAAAAAAATTCCTAGGAAAAAAAAAGATGAAGATTAAGCTACAACCCATGAAAAAGACAATTAATCTCATCATCATCAAGCAGCAGCATCGTCACTAATCTCATAATGAACAACAATAATAATTAAGATCAAGATCCTAATCACAATCAAGTTGATGATAATCCCAGCAAGAAATCTGCATCAAACGCGAGTAATGTTTGCTTCGCGTTTTGGAAATATATCGTCACCTACTAATAATGATCATGATTATGATTTTCCTCTTGATTTCTCCGCCATTATTTTCTCCGCCATTTCCTTCTGGTATTTTCCGATTTAATTCATTAATGAATTGAATTAATGAATTCCTAATAATTTGAAATCAGGAGAACGATGGTGCGTGGTGGTCGATGGTGGATGGAACACATTGGGCTCGGTTCCCCCTGGCAAATGGCCCGGAATTTGATCTGCGTCGATGGGTTTTTCCATGACCGGCTTCATCCTCAGATGATGACGATCCTGACGAGCTTAAACATGAGGAGTTTGAGTGATCGTCTTCTAAGAGCTCTAACATTCCACCCAACTTTTTTTCTTCCAGCCATGACTTGACCAGCTGAGTTAAATCCTCTGTGGGACCCCCCATAGTCAATGTAGGTTATCAGATCACCTGCAGAAAGGGTGGCAACGGCGGGAGCAAGGGTTTCATCACAACTGGCAAGCATGTACAGCGATATGTCACCGAGCAGTCGGCCCTCCTCGTCCACAACAGCTACTGCAGATTGGCCACCTACAGAGGTGTTGATTGCTGACAAGGCAGACAAGGCAGGGTCATCACAGTGGACTGATAAGATCTTCTTCTCGATTATGTCGAGGGATGAATTGCATTGAAAGGAATGGGAGAGAAGAGATTGATGGAGTTAAAGAAAAGGCGGATTACATCTTCTAGGGTTATACAGCAGAATTGACGCCCAAATGAGGCTTTCTGGTGGAGCTTTTGTTTGGTGATACCTGAACTCCGGTTTCTCCTTGGGACAATTAGGCTCTGTGCTCCTTCTAGATGGTAGTGTATTCTTTTTGCTGTACTTTATGGCATGAAGAGTGAATGGATTATTGACTTACTGTCCAATTAAACAGTCATACAATTTTGGTATTTTAGGGGCTAATATATAAAACATGTGGTATACTATTTTTTCTTGGCTCTCTAATTAATATACATTTATTAAACTCTGCATACTCAAGTCCAAAGGATGTACATAAATTCTCAAGTAAAGCTATATACTCGGAACTAGGCCATGAACTCAGCAATATGCTTTGTCATCTTGTGAGCGAGTGGACTACTCAAATAACATGGAAAAAAAGAGTAAAAAAATCAAAGTGACGCCGGAATAACATCACAATAACACCAGAATAACAATATCACCAGAATAACAACACAATAACAGTTGGTAAAAAAAAGAAAAAAAAAAAGTAGTAAAAAAAAAAATCAAAGTAAATCGGAATAATATCACAATAACACCAGAATAACAATACCACCAGAATAACAGCACAATAACATTGCGGTAAAAAAAAGTAAAAAAATCAATTTAGTAAAAAAATCAACGGGATACGGGAATAACATCACAATAACACCAGAATAACAATATCACCAGAATAACAGCACAATAACATGCGGTAAAAAAGAGTAAAAAACTCAAAGTAGTAAAAAAAATCAAAGTGACACCGGAATAACATCACAATAACAACATAATAACACGTGGTAAAAAAAAAAATCAAAGTCGTAAAAAAAATCAAAGTGACAGCAGAATAACATCACAATAACAGCGGAATAAAAATCACAGCACAATAACACGTGGTAAAAAAAGAGAAAAAAAATCAAAGTCGTAAAAAAACTCAAAGTAAAAAAAACACAATAACAGCATAATAACACGAGTTAAAAAAATAAGAGTAAAAAAAATAAAGTAAAAAAAACATTTGGTACAAAAAGAAAAGGAAAAAATGTAACATAATGAGAAAATTAGAGAAAAACATAAGAGAAAAAAAAACTAAAGTCATAAAAAAAAAAAGCACAATAACAGCATAATAACACGAGGTAAAAAAAAAAGAAAAAAAAATTAAATAAAAAAAAAGAGTAACACTAGAAAAAAGAGAAAATAAGTAAATGACAGAAGATTACATCTTGGCCGTTCATCTCTAATATAATCTAGTGGCTGAGATTTCAAAGCATAAACTCACCATAATAAACAAAACTTATAAGAACCTAACTATATATATATATATATATATATATATATATACATATATATATATACATGTATATATATATACATGTATATTGTATATATATATACATGTATATATACATGTATATATATACATGTATATATACATGTATATATACATATATACATGTATATATATACATATATACATGTATATATACATGTATATATATACATGTATATATACATGTATATATATATACAATATACATGTATATATATATACATGTATATATATATATATATATATATATATAGAGAAGAGATCAACTAAGGTCCACATTTATTTTGAGTCCATAAGTTCTATTATGAGCCATTGGATGGAGGGAAATGGAGGGATGAGATCAACCCCAAAAAGTGTGTTTATAAAGCTAATCTCACCATCTCTCTCCTCCTTCACTAATCCACTCTAATTAATCACTAATTTACTTTATATTTCTTTTCCACTCATCCATTTCTCTTTCATCTTACACATTTCATTTCTCTCTTCTCTCAAACTCTAAAAAAAAAAACCCAAATAAATAAAAAAACCCAAAAATCCAAATAAATAAAAAACCCAAAAAATCCAAATAAATCAAAAAACTCAAATAAATCATTCATTCCTCTCTTCCTCATTCACCACCACCCACCACCATCCCACCCGACACCAAATAACCACCCACCACCCCCCCCCCCCCCCCCCCCCCCCCCCCCCCCCCCCCGCCGACTTTTTTTTTTTTTTTTTTTTTTTTTTTTTTTTTCAACTCGTTTTTTTTTTCTTTTTCGTTTTGTATTAATTTGTATGTTTTTAGTTGTTTTTTCCATTTATTATTTTTTTTGTCTTTTATTTTATTTTAGTTGTCTTTTATTTTGTTAGTTATCATTTTTTAGTCATTTTCTTAAATCTCTTCTTGTTATACTTTTTTTTTTGTGAGATACTTTTTTTTCATAATTGTATAACTTTAGTCCATTTTTGTATAACTTTATGCATATGATGTATAACTCTAGGCATATAATGTATAACTCTAGGCATTTAATGTAAAACTTTAGTCCAAAATTGTATAACTTTAGTCATATAATGTATAACTCTATGCATATGATGTATAACTCTAGGCATATAATGTATAACTCTAGGCATTTAATGTATAACTCTAGTCAAAAGATGTAAAACTCTAGTCACAATCTGTATAACTCTAGACATACAATGTATAACTCTAGGCATTTGATGTATAACTCTAGTCAAAAAAAAAATAACAACAAAAAAACAAAAAAAATAATATGAAAAATCTAAAACAAATCTAAAAATCTAAGGTCCATTATATATTTGAGTCCATATTTTTGTATAACTTTAGTCCATAGTTGTATAACTTTAGTCCATTTTTGTATAACTCTAGTCCTTCATATGTATAACTTTAATCCATATTTGTAAAACTTTAGTCCAAAATTGTATAACTTTAGTCATATAATGTATAACTCTATGCATATGATGTATAACTCTAGGCATATAATGTATAACTCTAGGCATTTAATGTATAACTCTAGTCACAAAGAGTCCAAAATTGTATAACTTTAATCCATAAGAGTATAACTTCAGTCATAAAATGTATAACTCTAGTCATACAATGTATAACTCTAGTCACAGTTTGTATAACTCTAGTCATACAATGTATAACTCTAGTCACTTTGGTTCATTTTTGTATAACTTTAGTCCAATTTTTGTATAACTTTAGTCCATTTTTTGTATAACTTTAGTCTTTTTTTGTATAACTTTGGTCTATTTTTGTATAACTTTGGTTCATGTTTGTATAACTTTAGTTCATTTTTGTACAACTTTGGTATATTTTTGTATAACTTTAGTCCATAGTTCTATAACTTTAGTCCATAATTGTATAACTTTAGTCCATTTTTGTATAACTCTAGTCCTTCATATGTATAACTTGAGTCCATACTTGTAAAACTTTAGTCCAAAATTGTATAACTTTAGTCATATAATGTATAACTCTATGCATATGATGTATAACTCTAGACATATAATGTATAACTCTAGGCATTTAATGTATAACTCTAGTCACAATATTTATAATTCTAGTCAAAAGATGTAAAACTCTAGTCACAATCTGTATAACTCTAGACATACAATGTATAACTCTAGGCATTTGATGTATAACTCTAGTCAAAAAAAAAATAACAACAAAAAAACAAAAAAAATAATATGAAAAATCTAAAACAAATCTAAAAATCTAAGGTCCATTATATATTTGAGTCCATATTTTTGTATAACTTTAGTCCATAGTTGTATAACTTTAGTCCATTTTTGTATAACTCTAGTCCTTCATATGTATAACTTTAGTCCATATTTGTAAAACTTTAGTCCAAAATTGTATAACTTTAGTCATATAATGTATAACTCTATGCATATGATGTATAACTCTAGGCATATAATGTATAACTCTAGGCATTTAATGTATAACTCTAGTCACAATATTTATAATTCTAGTCAAAAGATGTAAAACTCTAGTCACAATCTGTATAACTCTAGACATACAATGTATAACTCTAGACATACAATGTATAACTCTAGTAAAAAAAAATTAATAACAAAAACCAAAAAAACTCATAATAACAAAAACAAAAAACCAAATAATAATAATAAAACCAAAAAACCAACAACCCAACCAAACCCGAAATGTAAAATAAACCAAATAACAATAAAAAAAAACCAAATTTAAATATCGTGTGTATAACTCTAATGTTTTAAGTGTATAACTTTAGCCATAAATAGTTTAACTTTAATGTTTTAAGTGTATAACCAACAAAGAAATTAATAACCAACAAAAATTAAAAACCAAATAACAATTACAAAATAAAGTAAATATGACAAAAACACAAAAAAACCAATAGATCTAAAAAAAACACCACCACACAAAATTAATACCAAATCTCAAATAATAATAAAAATAACTAAACTAAAAAAAATAAAAACCAAATAAGAATAATAACAATAAAACAAAAAATCAAAAACCAAAAAACCAAAAAACAAAGAACAAAATAAAGTAAATCTGAAAAATTAAAAAAATGGACAATGAAAATAAAACAAAACCCATACAAAATAAAACAAAACCCATATAAAACAAAACCCATATAAAATAAAAACAAAAAAAAACAAAAAACCCAAATATTAAAAACAAAATGGAACGATTCAAGTGTTGCGGGCTGGGAAGAAAAAAAAAAGAGAAAGGAAGAGGAAAAGGGGAGGAAGGAAGGACGGGCGGCGGAAGGAAGGACGGCGGGAGGAGGAGAAAGGAAGGACGGCGGAATCTTGTGGGCTGTGGTGTCGGGGCTTGCAGATCCGAGAGGAGGAGGGAGAGGGAGGCGGCAGAAGGAGGAGGTCGTGGTGGTTTTTGGTGATAATTTTTTTAGGATTTATTATTGTTGGTGTTGACGGAGGTGTGTAGTAACCGCAGAAGGAGGAGGACGGAGTTGGTTCTGGTGGTCGGCAGATCCGGTGTGCGTAGAGGTGGCGGCGGCCTGAGATGCGGTTGTGCGCAGGGGTGGTTTTTGAGGAGATGGCAGATCCGGCGTGCGTAGGGGTGGCGGCGTGTGGTGCTTTTGTGGTTGCGGGGTGCGTTTGTGAGAGGGGTGGAGGCGGCGTTTGTGGTGCTTTTGTGGTTTTGGGTTTTTTTATTTGTTTGGGTTTTTATTTGTTGGGAGAGAATGAATGAGGAGAGGGTGAGTGACTGATTAAAGAGGTTGAGTGAATGAAATGGATGAGAGGAGGTTATGAGAATGAGGAGGATTAAGAAGGGAGATTAATTGAGGTAGGGAGGTAATTAGATGAGATCAAATTGTGGCCCTTCATTGAGATGAAATCTCAACCTTCCATCCCCTCCATCCTATGGTCCTTATAAAGACTTAGGGACTCATAAGGTGTAAGGGCCTTATGAGAACCCTTCTCTATATATATATATATATATATATATATATATATATATATATATATATATATATATATAATTAGGATCAAATGAGTCCACCTCCCTTAGGTGAGTCCATGAGTCCTAATCTTAGCCATTAGATTATAACAAAATCAATGGCTAAGATTAATTCTGAAAATAAAAGGTCCCTATAAAAGCAAAAAAAAAAACCCTAATTTCATTCATTCACCTGCCTCCCTCACTCACTCCCACTTCTCTCTCTAAATTTCTAAATCCCTTCTTTCTTCTTCCTCCTTTCACCCCGACACCACTTCTGCCGCCACCCAACCCGCCGCCGCCACCACGCTATCACCACCCTTCTAACCCACACACACGGCCACCACCCAGACAAAACTCGACATCAACAGTCGCCGCTCACAACCAATCAAATCTGGAAAAAAAAAGAGAAAGGAGAAGGAAGAGAGGCGGCAGAATCACCGTACCAACTGCCCACAACAACACCACTACCACTAGCCTCACACATAAAACACCAACAACAACAACAACAACAAACACGAGTCCTTTTTTCAAATCTGAAAAAAAAAAGGGAGAGAGGCGGTTGCCGCCGTTTTGTTGTAGGTCTGGTCGGAGGAGAAAGGGAGGAAGAAGAAAGGGGAAGGGGAGTTGGTGGAGTGGTGACGGCTGTGGATAGGGGATATGAGGAGGCGGGTTTTCGAAATTCAAAATTCGAAAAAAAATAGGCGGTATTTCAGAGGAGGAAGAGAGGGAGGTGACGAGTTGTGGGGTGTGGCTGTTGTTGTTGTCGTTGCTTGAAGTCGTCGTAGGGAGGGTGACTGGTGGACTGTTGGTGGTTGTTGTAGGCGTGGTCTTGGTCCGTGGTGGTCGTGGTCTTTGTTTTTTTTTTAAGACCTATGTCATTTGGTTGTGGTGGTGGGGTGGCTGTTTGTGGTAGATCGTGGTCTTGGTCCGTGTTGGTGGTGTTTGGCGGTGACAATAACGGTGGATTAAAGTCGGACAAATCATATTTAATAAAGTTACATCTTCAACTATTAAAATCACTCGTATGCCATTAAAGTTTCACTCGTATATCCTTAAAGTTTCACTCGTAACCATTAAAGTTCCAATCGTAAAATAGAGAAATTACAAAAAATTTACAATATTACTTTAAATACAGACTTAAAGTTTCACATTTTACTATTATAGTTTCACCCATTTAACATTAAAGTTTCATTCAAAAAACAGTGAAAATTAAATAAATATTAGTCACAATTAAATTCAAATTTTTATATTAGAACTGACCTAAAAAATTAAAGTTACACTTTTAAGCATTAAAGTTACAGTCGTAAAACATTAAAGTTACGTTCATATAAATTAGTGAAATTAATAAATTCTAGTATCAATTACATTATAACATAAATTCAAATATTTTGTTAGAAATGGCCTAAAAAAATTAAAGTTTCATTTTTAAGCATTAAAGTTTCACTCGCATATCATTAAAGTTACGATAAAAATATGTTGAATTAAATAAAAATTAGTCATAATTACATTATTTCATAAATTCAAATTTTTATATTAAAAATGACCTAAAAAATTGAAGTTACACTTTTAAGCATTAAAATTTTACTCGTAAAACATTAAAGTTATATTCAAAAATTCATAAATTTGAATTTTTATTTACAAAATGTCTTTAAAAAATTAAAGTTATAATCGTAAAGAATTAAAGTTTCATTTACAGATTAAAGTTTCAATTGTAAAACATTAAAGTTTCATTCCAAAAATTGCTTAGAAGTTTCAAATCTCAACCATCAATCTTAGAAAATCTAATGGCTTTGATTAGGACTTAGGGACTCACCATTTTAGGTGGACTCATTTGAACTTGCCTCTATATGTATATATATATATATATATATATATATATGTATATATATATATATGTGTATATATATATATATGTGTATATATATATATATATGTATATATATATATATATGTGTATATATATATATATATATATGTATATATATATATATGTATATATATATATATATGTATATATATATATATATGTATATATATATAAACATATATATATATGTATATACCTATATATATATATATATATGTATATACATATATATATATATGAGTTCTTATGAGTCATTCATATCCATTGAGTCCCTAAGTCCCTTTAAGGGCCATTGGATGACTAAATGGATGGTTGAGATGGATGGAGAGGGAATGGATTAAGGACTACCAAAAAGAAAAGGAAAAGATGTGGATGGTTGGATGGAAATGGATGGTTGAGACTAAAGGAAACAAAAAAATTTTCTCACTAATCAATTTCTATCATATAATTATTTGTTTTTTACTCTCTAATCACTAATTTAATCACTTTTGAGTTTGAGTGATTAATGAGTCTAAATGTGATATTGTAGGAGTTTTATGAGTGTAACTGTAAGTTGTAGGAGTGTAAATGTGATCTTTTAAGGCGGTTTTTTGTAACTCCGATATGCTAAGAGTTTTATGAGTGTAAATGTAAGTTGTAGGAGTGTAAATGTGATCTTTTCAGGCGGTTTTGTATATAAAATTTTAGAATTTATACAAATTTAAAATTTTACAAGTGTAACTCTAACATTTTACGAGTGTAACTTTGAAGTTTTTCGAGTGTAATTTTAATTTTGTTGTGACGAAAATTTTGAATTTATATAATTTTAACATTTTACAAGGGTAACTTTGATGTTTTCTTAGTGTAATTTTGATTTTTTTATGACGGAAAATTTGAATTTATATAATTTTAACATTTTACGAGTGTAACTTTGATATTTTACGAGTGTAAATGTAATATTTTAAGAGTGTAAATTTGATTTTTTTAGGCAATTTTCTATATAAAAATTGGAATTTATATAATTTTAACATGCTACGAGTGTAAATTTGATGCTTTACGAGTATAAATGTAGTATTTTAAGTGTAAATTTGAAAGTCTACGAGTGTAAATTTGAAGTTTTACGAGAGTAAATTTAATGTTTAACAAGTGTAATTTTGGTCCTTTACGGGTGTAACTTTGGTTCTTTATGAGTGTAACCGTAGTCCGACCACCGACAAACACCACCATCGTCCGACACAGCACCGTCCTCCACCACCAACCCACCATCATAAAAAAGGTAGACCTTTTAAAAAAAACCTGAAAAATAAAGCAAAAAAACTAGAACTGAAACTAAAAAAATAGAATACAAGTGTAACTCTGAGGAAATACGAGTGTAACTCTGATGAAATACGAGTGTAAATCTTAAAAAAAAAATATATAACAAGAAGAATTTAAACAAGCCGAGATTAAAAAAAATATAAAACAAAAAGAAATTTGAAAAAAAATATAAAACTAGTGTATCTTTAAATTAATACGAGTGTAAATGTGAGGAAATACAAGTGTAAATTTAAAGAAATACGAGTGTAAATTTACAGAAATACGAGTGTAACTGTAAAAGAACAAAAAATAAAAAAAAATCTGAAACCATCATTGTGTAATTTTATAGATCTGAAAAAAAAAAGTAAGTGTAAATGTGAGGAAATACAAGTGTACATTTAAGGAAATACGAGTGTTATTGTATGTAATACCCCACATTTTTAGTCAAGTCAAGAAAGTCAAAGGTTAAACCTGAGTCGGAAGTGGGTGAGAATTACTACTAATTTGTAAATAATAATAATAGTAAAGGTAATAATAATGATAATAATAATAATAATAATAATAATAATAATAATAATAATAATGGTAACCATATAGTAATACCCCACATATAAATACCAATTACCTAATATTAATCACGTAAACACTAAAAACAACACAAACAAAATAAAGAGGAACGAGGAGCCGTGAAAGGGAGAGACAGAGAGAACGAGAAGGACAAAGGATTCGGGAGATAAGTACCAGGAGCCCTTCTAATTAGTTCAATTGTGATGATAAGATGCAAAACCATGTCAAACCCTTTATTACCGATTATACTATGTTTAGGATGGATTGGAAAAGTGAATTGCGGGATTAGTTTGTTTAGTAGCAAATTGTTTACGATATTTAGCGCGCGAACCTGAACAGCTCGACCTAGGTTTGTCTCCGCTTTGTTGTAGACGGCAAAACCATGACCAGGTGCTCGGCTGAGTCGGGTTGAGGATGACCGTGGTATGTGGGGTTTCGTGTTGGATATTAGTATACATCTTCCATGTTCACCCCGCAAATTTGTTTATGGGAGTGTATACGCAGGGCAAGAGCTTGGTATAAGGGACAATTTTATTTTGTGGGAGCTGCTAATTTGGCACAATTTGGCATCAAATGATGATGGTATTTTGCTTGTTTCAATTTAGCTAAGAGGCAGTGATGATAGGTTGCATTAAGTAGTCTGTTTCTGTTTGTTTATGGGATGCCGAGATGAACATGGACTTGCTTTGAGACTGTATATCCTCTGTCCAAATAGGTTATGGGTTTGGGTTTGGGTTTGGGTTTGGCTATTGTTGTTGACGGAATTGTAAGATTGATTGTATGTTATTAGTGAATGCTAGGTGACGGATTTGTAGAAGAGTCATTTTAATCATTGCTTGCTGAGACGGAACATTTGCTGAAAAGGTAGGAAATTCATAGGAAACTAATTTAATTACTTAACTAAATGTTTAGTATTGGTAGGATAAATGGTTTGGAACCTTATTTAGTTCTGTAACTTGGTGAATGAAAGTGGTAGAATGTATATATTATGAGTTTTGGATATTGGAAATAGAAGTAGAATTTGACCGCTCAGTCAGCTGGCCGTTGTGCCGTGAATACTGAGTTATAGAAGTTGAACGCTGAGTCAGCTGGCCGTTGTGCCGTATCTATTGAGTTACAGAAGCTGACCATTGAGTCAGTTGGTCGTCGTGCCGTATATATGATTGTTATTATTGTGACAGGAAATTCATTTGGTAACAATGGAAGCGATGAGAATGTTATCGTTGTATTTATTTATTTATATTGTTACCGTTGTTTAAGATTTCCTACTCATTGGTTGACGTGGTTTTCTTCTTTTTTCTATCTTAAAACCACCTGTGATGATCCATATGATGTTTTCTTGTCATATTGGGGAGCAGATTAATTTACAGGTTGGTTGATTGTGCTTTGAGAGACGGATCACTTCGAGGGCTAGGCGTCGTTCACATAATTCTTTATTTATTTGAGTTTGGGAATAAGCAGTAGTATCAGTTGTACTTTACATTTATTATTTCATTTGAAAGACGGTTATTATTTGTAACAGACTTAAACAATTAATGCTTTTAATAAAGTACTTCAGTTGTTGTCTTACGATATGTACTACCTCGGGCAACCGAGACGGTAACATCCCTATTTATTTGGGAAAGTCTAGTTAAGACTCTTAAATAAATGGGGGTGTTACAAAGTGGTATCAGAGCGACGATCTGCGGATGAAACAAATGAATATAATGAACATAGGAGAGTCTAATAAAATGAATCCGGGTAGAAACTGTTAGGAGCCCTTTTAATTTGTTTTGGGTGAGAAGGGCCCCTCATTCCTGAACCTAGGCCCTCTCAGTTTCGAACCGGTCATCGTGGGTGAGGAAGAGTATGGGTAAGTAGAATTATTTTTGTATTGCTTGCTATATTGCTTTCTTTATTGTGAAGGTAATAAAGAAGAATGTAGTTATATAGAGGTGGAAGAATAGTAAGTATTGGGTGAACATGGTTAAGAATTTGAATTTTTGGTAATGAAGAATAATATGCGATAAGATGTGAGCTGGAATGAGAAATTTCATAATGATTATATATGTGAATTTTGTTTGGTAATTGGGCTATAATAGATATTTGTGCCCTCAATACGTGCACTACGGAACTAGGATAGAAGCCAAGTAAGTAGTGATGTAATTATAATTGGCCATCGGCCGGGAGAGACAGGGAATGACGTGCCACGACACGTCCCTCTATTAGTTGTGATTTTAGGATTTCTTAACTCGTATTTATAATTTGTTTATTCATTTTGAAGATATAATGGCTAAGAAGAATGTTGTTGCTACTGAAGAAACTCAAATGACCGCAGAGGAGATTGCTAAGATGAGGGAAGAGAATGAGCTATTGAGGGATGCCCTGAGGGCTGCTAGTAGAGGCACTGAAAGAGTGGTTGATGCGCATGCTATCAACACAGCAATTGCCCGTCACCGTCCTACAAAGTTTGAAGGAACTGGAGCACCAAATCTGATGGATGATTGGGTAAGAGAGATGGAAAGTATTTTTGACGTTGTGGGATGCCCTGAGGATATGAAGATAGATCAGGCAACCTTCTATTTGCGGGGTAAGGCTGGAGTGTGGTGGTCGAATAACAAAACAAAAATGAGGGAGTTTTATGTGGAGTCTAAAGGTAGGTTGCTTAACTGGGAAGATTTCAAAGGAGAGCTCAAGATCGAGTATGTTCCAGAAAACGTACGCAGTCAACTAAGGACTGAATTTAACCTGTTTGCTATGACAGACGGTATGACAGTAGCTACGTATTATAATAAGTTCTCGGAGCTATCTACTTATGTGGCTGACTTGAACATGAGTGAAGAGATGTTGGCAGCACGGTTCGTGAATTGACTGTCACTAGAAATCATGCACAAAATGCCAGTTGGAGTAGCTTCTACTGTGAACAGTGTTTATGAGAGAGAAGGAAATGCTGAGAGGCGGATTGCAATGGCTAATATAAAGAGAAGGAACTAAACCAGAAGGAGAAGAGACAGGCAGAAAGTGAGGTAGGAAGTCAAAGCAATAAGAAGGGGAATTATAGGCAATCAAGAACCAATCATTTGGAGGGTACGGTGGTGGTAGTTACGGGTCTGGTAGGTCTGGTGCTAGTTGGAGTCGTGGGTCAGGAGTGAGGACTCATCACTGTAAAGGGTGTGGTAAAAATCACCCAGGCAAAGACTGTAACGGTCAAACTTTACTGTGCAACATGTGTGGGAAGCCAGGACACCGAGCCTATGAGTGTTGGCATAATTCAACTCAAGGCCCAGGAGGTGTAAGTCAAGGAAGCTATTCTTGATCATCTCCACCAAATGCGGGGAGTAATCGTAATGGGGGAAGATGGAATAATACAAGAAGCTTTGGTAACTCTAACCAGAGCAATGGAGGAGGAGGAGGCTATCAAAGGTAAAATAATGCAGGCTACCAGAACTCAGCTGCAAAACAGCCGGGTTCGGCCAGTACAGTCCAGGGCACAGAAAAGAGCAGCGGTAAATTGTTTATGATGGACCAGAAGAGAGCAGAAAAAGATGCATACATGGTTACGGGTACATTTCTTGTAAACTCTAAACCATATTTTCTCTTATTTGATTCGGGAGCTAGTAATTCATTTATTGCCAGTACCCATGCTATGAAGTTAGAGCTTAAATTATTTGATGTAATAGATGAGGATTAAATAATACTATCAGGAGAGATTGTCAAATGTGACAAACTGTATAGGGATGTGGCCATAATTATAGGGGGAGTGGAATTATTTGTAAATCTTTTAGACTTCCCGTTAGATGGATTTGAAATAGTCTTGGGGATGGATTGCTTGAGTAAATACAAGGCTAAGATCGATTGCTATCAAAGCAGAGTGAAGTTAAGGGGACCTAAGGGAGTGAGAGTGTCTTATAAGGGTTTTGTGGTTAAGCCTAGGATGAAGCTCATCTCAACTGCTACCCTAAAGTCTTGTTTGAGAACGGGAGATCAGTTGATTCTGTGTCAATGTTCGAGATGTCCGAGAGGAAGGTTTGGCAGCAAAAGAGATATCAGTGGTACGTGAATTTGAAGATGTATTCCTAGAACAATTGCCAAGACTGCCACTGAAGAGAAAAATTGACTTCAGCGTAGAGCTTAAGCCGGGAACGGGACCTATTTCTAAGGCTCCTTATCGGATGGGACCAAAAGAATTAGAAGAACTGAAGAAGCAGCTAGAGGAGTTGTTAGACAAGGGCTATATCCGTCCTAGTGTATCACCTTGGGGAGCACCCCTACTGTTTGTCAAGAAGAAAGATGGAAGTTTTAGGCTATGTGTAGATTACAGAGAACTAAATAATGTGACTATCAAGAATAGATACCCTCTACCTCGTATTGATGACTTTTTTTATCAGCTGAGTGGAGCTGGTGTCTTTTCAAAGATAGATTTAAGATTGGGGTACCATCAACTGAGAATAAAAGATGCGGATATACCAAAGACCGCTTTCAGGACACGATATGGACACTAAGAGTTCGTGGTTATGCCATTTGGGTTAACTAATACACCGACAGTGTTTATGGACCTGATGAACCGGGTATTTGGACCCTACTTGGATCGGTTCGTGGTTGTCTTTATTGATGACATTCTGGTATATTCTAAAAATAAAGAAGAGCATGAGGAACACCTGAGATATGTTCTGTAAGCATTGCGAGATAACCAGTTGTATGCTAAGCTGAGCAAATGTGAGTTCTGGTTGGAGAAAGTAGCATTCTTGGGTCATGTAATATCAAAGGAAGGAGTGTCCGTGGATCCTAGAAAGATTGAGGCAGTATCTAACTGGAAGGCGCCGAAAAATGTGGCAGAGATTCGAAGTTTTCTTGGTCTGGCTGGTTACTATCGAAGATTTGTTAAAGACTTCTCCAAAATTGTAAGACCTATCACTGCCCTAATGAGGGAGGAAAACCGTTTCAAGTGGGATGAGACTTGTGAGGGAGCATTCCAAACTTTAAAGGGTCGCCTTACCATAGCTCATGTGCTGGCTTTACCAGATGGAAGTGAAGGATTTGAAGTGTATACTGATGCTTCAAAGAATGGGTTAGGGTGTGTACTGATGCAGAAAGGCAAGGTGATAGCATATGCCTTAAGGCAGCTGAAACCATATGAAGAGAATTACCCAACTCATGACTTACAACTCGGAGCAGTTGTTTTTGCACTGAAGATTTGGAGGCACTACTTGTATGGGGAAACTTTTAAAGTATTTTTAGATCACAAGAGCCTGAAATATATCTACACTCAGAAAGAGATGAATATGAGACAACGAAGGTGGATCGAGCTGATTGGAGACTATGATATGGAGATTGTGTACCACGAAGACAAGGCAAACATAATAGCAGATGCATTGAGCCGGAAATCTGTGCACTCCTTGTGTACTATTTTGTCACGATTGAAGCTGAGGGATGATGTCGAAATGATGGGAATCCATGTGATCAGAGAGGGAGATGGCTTGGGAGACTTAACCATGGAACCTAAGTTATATGAAGAGATTTGAGTAATGCAGGCCGGAGATCCTAGGCTGGCCGAATGGAGGAAGGCCGTTGAAGCAGGAGAAGCAACGAAATTTTTGGTGCATTTTGATGGCAGTTTGAGGTTTGAAGGGAGATGGTGTGTGCCAGCAAATAAGGATCTGAAGAGAAAGATAATGACTGAAGCACATACAACTCCATATTCTGTGCACCTAGGAGGAGACAAATTGTATAAGCATCTGAAGAAGATATTTTGGTGGCCAGGGATGAAGAAGGAGGTGGCAGGGTTTGTGTCGAAATGCTTGGTATGTCAGAAGGTGAAAGGTGAGCACAAGAGGCCTCAAGGGAAGGTTCAATCTTTAAGTGTAACTGAATGAAAGTGGGATTCTATATTAATGGACTTCATTGTAGGACTACCAAGGACTCAGAAGGGGAACAACATGATATGGGTAATTGTGGATCGTCTGACAAAGACAACACATTTTATTCCAATGAAAGACAGTTGGAGCAAGGCTGATTTGGCAAAGGCCGGCTTACACGAAGCACGTTCTTAAGCTACATGGTGTACCCAAGGATATAGTGTCTAACAGAGATTCAACATTTATATCTAAGTTTTGGCAAGAGCGCGCTCCAAGAATCCTTGGGAACAGAGATAAAAATGGGTACCGCATTCTATCCTGCAACAGATGGTCAGATAGAGCGCACTATTCAAACACTAGAATATATGCTACGAGCATGTGTAATGGAGTTTGGGGGATCTTAGGAAGACCGACTAGATTTAATAGAGTTCTCTTATAATAATAGCTACCACGCTAGTATATGAATGACACCTTTGAAGCATTATATGGGAGAAAGTGTAGGAGCCCAGTTTGTTGGGATGATTCGACTGAGGCAGTAATGTTGGGACCTCAGATGATTCAGGACATGATAGAGGAGATACAAGTAATCAGGCAGAAGATGAAAGCAGCACAGGACAGACAAAAGAGGTATGCAGATTTGCGTAGAAGTGATATTGAGTTTGAGGTGGGAGATAAAGTTCTTTTAAAAGTATCTCCAATGCATGGTGTTATGAGATTTAAGAAGAGTGGGAAGCGGAGCCCAAAATTCATTGGACCGTATGAGATCTTGAGTCGGGTGGGAGAAGTAGCTTATCGATTAGCATTACCTCCGGCACTTGACAGGGTCCATAACGTGTTCCATATTTCTCAGCTAAGAAAGTATGTGAGTGATCCATCTCACGTGATCGAGCCAGAAAATGTGCAATTAGACGTTTCGCTGACATATGAAGAGGTTCCTAAAGAAATTCTGGATCACAAGGTAAGAAGCACGAGGAATGGGGAAACCAGATTGGTAAAGGTATTGTGGTCTCATCAAAATGTATAGGAAGCAACTTGGGAAGATGAATCAGCTATGAGAGAACGATACCCACAGCTTTTTGAACAGGTATGAATTTGGTTCCAAGGACGTCACCATGTTTTAGAGGGGTAGGATATGAGAGAACGATACCCTCAGCCTTTTTATTAGAATATGCTAGCATTTTCATATATTTTGACTTCTTGAGTTAGTATTTGTTCTTGAAATGGTGTGAACTTCGGGGATGAAGTTCTTTTAAGGAGGGAAGACTGTAATACCCCACATTTTTAGTCAAGTCTAGAAAGTCAAAGGTCAAACCTGAGTCGAAAATGGGTGAGAATTATTACTAATTTGTAAATAATAATAATAGTAATGGTAATAATAATAATAATGGTAACCATAATAATAATAATAATAATAATAATAATAATAATAATAATAATAATCTATACTCCATAATACTAATAATAATATTAATAAAGATAAATGATAATAATAAAAACAAAAAAAAACAAAAAAAAAAAGGAAAATTGGAAAGTGGGTCGGTGTGGAGTTGGCTTTGGAGCCCATATTGTAATACCCCACATATAAATACCAATTACCTAATATTAATCACCTAAACACTAAAAACAACACAAACAAAATAAAGAGGAACCAGGAGCCGTGAAAGGGAGAGACAGAGAGAACGAAAAGGACGAAGGATTTGGGAGACAAGTACCAACCTTTATTCGTTCCGCTTTATAGTAAGTTTAATCTAGCCCTTTTAATTAGTTCAATTGTTATGATAGGATATAAAACCATGTCAAACCCTTTATTACCGATTATACTATGTTTAGTATGGATTGGAAAAGTGAATTGCGGGATTAGTTTGTTTATTGCCTAATTGTTTACGATATTTAGCGCACGAACCTGAAAAGCTCGACCTAGGTTTGTCTCGGCTTTGTTGTAGACGGCAAAACCATGACCAGGTGCTCGGCTGAGTCAGGTTGAGGATGACCGTGGTATGTGGGGTTTCGTGTTGGATATTAGTATACGTCTTCCATGTTCAACCCGCAAATTAGTTTATGGGAGTGTATACTGATACGTGCAATTTATATTGTTCTTTTGGCCTCTTATTGTACGCATTTCCACGTCGTTTTTATAGTTTTGTATTGCAAAATGCCCCGAATAGGCTACGCACCTTTTCCACTCCTTTTTTCATGCATTTATGGAGATGGAGGATTTAGAGCGAAAGTGCTATGCCTCGGGAATCGTGGAGGAGTCCCGGAAGCTAACCAAGTGAAGAACACGAGCTATTTCAGTAGTTGAGCACTCGATCGAAGACTTTGCCTAGTCTATCTGTTCGATCGAGTGGTTTTGATGGTCCAAGATGGTCGATCGAGTCCTTGCTGAACTCGATCGAAGTAGGCTGATTTGAAGGTCCTCGATCGAAGGCTGCTTCTGTTCGATCGAAGAACTTGGCTGAAGAATTGTTCGATCGAGGTGTTTGAAGATCCTCGATCGAGAGGTCTGCTATATAATACAGGATTTTATTCCGCGTTTATCTTAGTCAATAGTTTAGTTTATTTAATAAATATCTTCCCTATATAAGGGAAGACGTAATTAGGTCTTAAGTATTCGGTTTTCTCTCTTAATTACTCTCTCTTAAGGAGACTTTTATCTTTCTCTCTTTTCAAAGTTGATCTTGTTCTTATTGCCGGATTCTCAACTTTGTAATCCTTCTTTCCTCCTTAATTAATCTTTAATTTTCTTTTTCTTCTTTAAGTATATGTCTTACTGTTTTAATCATTGTTGTTAATTAGTTTATGATATTCCTCCTTATTAATCCTCATATCATGTCTTTTGTTGTTCCATTTATTGTTGTTATTAATTTCATCAATAATATGAGTAGCTAAATCTCTCTATGTTAGGATTAGGGTAGCCATAGTAGTGAATAAATGAAGTTATAAATAGGTTAGATGGTTGAATTGTGAGAACTGTTTTCTGACAATATAATTGTAATCGTTTAGTTGAGTGCACGCTTCTAAGTCAGTTATTTTGGTTAAATTCAGACCTAGATCGAGAGACTGGAATGAATAGACCTGTTATGAATAGTAAGACTACACTAATGAGGGCAAGAGTTAAGTTAGTTGTATCTTAGGGTAGAAAGTGGACCGAGAGGACCTTTCCTATACCCTTCTTACATTAGACCGTCTGAATTATTTATGATTGAGTTGATTAATTTCCATGGTGAACCGACTTCCTAACATACTTCTCTTTATTTGATCACATCCTTATTTCTCTTTATTCTTATTGCTCTTTTCTCTTGCGTTAATCCCTTTTTAGTTTAGAAATCAATTCAAAATACCCAATTGTTGCCTGACGGACTTAGATTAGTGGATAGATATAATAGCCTCTTTGTGGAGATCAACCCTACTTCTACTAGCTTCTGTTAGTTGTTTTAGGTATTTACTTTTGGTACTAGACAACGGGTATCAAATTTTGGCGCCGTTGCCGGGGAGCCAATTATCCTATTTATCTGTATATTTTTCGTCTTTCTTAGTCTCAAGGGATTTTTAATTCCTTGAGGTTGTTCTTATTATTTTTCTTTCTTAGTTTTGTGTATGCCCAGGTCTAACAGGTCAGAATTAGTACCAGCTGATCCTGAACCGGAGCGGGCTTTTCGCTATAGACAAAGCTTGTTGAGAAAGAATCGTCAAAAGGAAGTCTTGAGTACTTTTTAGCCCGATCTTGAACACTTTTTATTTGCGGAAGACCAGTCTTTTGAAGAAGATACTTCTATTTCTGCAGCCAATTCTGTGAAGATGCCTAATATCACGACCCATTTCGAGCCTACAGCTGCTTCCATCCCTAAAGGTTTCAACCTTGCAACAGAGGATGGGAGTAAATTCGACATTCGGCAATCTTATATCAATCTGGTCGAAAGGAATATGTACCGCGGAGTAGCTGGTGAGGATCCGCGAAAGCACATGGAAGTCTTAACTGATTACTGTTCTACCATTCCCGCTACTATGGGAGTGACGCAGGATAAGATTAAGGAGGTTCTATATCCTTTCCCTCTGACTGATGGAGCCCGAGAGTGGCTCACTAATCTTGATAGAGTTGCAGCTGGTTTTACCAACTGGGAGACCCTGGCCCTAGCCTTTTATTAAAGGTACTTTCCTCCGCAGAGAACTAATCAATTGAGAGGAAAGATTACAAGTTTCAAGCAAACTCTTGACGAGAACTTGCACGAGGCATGGGGTCGGTTCAAGAAACTTGTGCGGTCCGTTCCTCATCACGGTTTCGATAAGTGGTTCTTGTGCAATCAATTCTATAATAGGTTGTATGACGACCACGGTGTTATTTTGGATCCTGCTTTTAATGGTCGATTCCAGAAAAATATTGATAATGACAATGGTTGGGGAATCATAGAGGAGATGGCTACCCATTATGCTGACTATGGGAACTCAAGAGGAAGCATTAGAACAGTTTCTTCTGTTGATAGTGCAGTTGTGGCTCAGCTGGAAGCCATAAATGCCAGATTCGATAAACTTGAGTTGCAGGCTACTGGAGATCAACAAATGGTTCACATGTTGACTAGACAAGAAACCGTTTCATGTGAGAGGTGCTGTAGTAATGATGGTCACACTGCTGTAGACTGTCTAGCTGAGAAGGAGCAGGTTTTTGCCTTTCAACAATATAGGAAAGGGGGCTCCTATTACAACAATCAGGTTGGAGTCCATCTTAACTTGAGATGGACGAGTCAGAATGTATTGAATCCTACACCTCCACTGCAGCAGCAACAACCTTACGTGCCGCCTCATAAAGCTCAACAAGGCTT
Source organism: Silene latifolia (assembly GCF_048544455.1). Lineage (NCBI taxonomy): Eukaryota > Viridiplantae > Streptophyta > Magnoliopsida > Caryophyllales > Caryophyllaceae > Silene > Silene latifolia. Next base: position 398,472,964 of record NC_133538.1, read on the forward strand.
TCAAAAGCCTCCATCCTTCCCACCGTCGCAACAAGGTGCTTCCTCCAGTGGTATAAGCGATGTGGGTGAGTTGAACTCAATGATACAATCGTTGACTATTCAATTGCAGAAAAGTGATCAATAAAAAGATGCATCAATTAAGTCGCTTGAATCACAAATAGCTCAGCTAGCTACCAATCAAGCTTCAAGGCAACCGGGTCATTTACCGTCCCAACCCGAGAAGAAACATCATGAGACGGTAAATTTGATTAATCTGAGGAGTGGTCTCTCTTATGAGGGACCTAAAATGCCGTCTGAAAGTGATAAATCAAACCCGGAAGTTGCAGTTCCTGAACATGAACAGTCGTCGCTTGACGAAAATATGCTGAATCCGAAGAAAATACTCGATCGACTCATTTCAGGTGGTCGATCGAGAGAAAATGCTAAGGAAGTTACTCGATCAAATGGTACTGATGTTCAATCGAGTACTGTTGAAAAGATAGCTTTTGATTGAGTAAACGAAAGTACTCGATCGAGTGAAATTGCTGAGAATATTGCTCGATCGAAAGAAAATGGCTCTCGTTCGAAAAGAAATGAAGCTGATCGTGTTGATTCTTCGGCTAAAAGAAATGAGAGTTTAGAAATTCCCATCACGGTCCCTTTTCCGAGGCAATTGCAGAACAGGAAGGCTAAACAACAGTTCGGTAAATTTGCCGATATTTTAAAGAGCCTTCACGTCAACATCTCCTGCGCCGAATTTCTAACTCAGGTACCCTCATATATGAAATTCATGAAAGAAATATTATTGCGTAAGAGGCATATAAATGACCACGAGACGGTGGCTTTGACTGAAGTGGGCACTGCCCTAATTCAAAATAAATCACCACCTAAACTGTCTGACCCGAGTAACTTTTCTATTCCATGTTATATTGGGACCCATTTAGTCGATAATGCATTATGTGACTTAGGAGCTAGCGTGAGTGTCCTACCATTGTCTCTCGCTAAGAGACTCGGTTTGACAAAATTTCATTGTACCAACATGACTGTGCATATGGCCGACCGTACTTTATCGCGGCCCCTAGGTGTCTTAGAGGACATGCCTGTAAAGATCGGGAAGTTCTTTATTCCCATTGACTTTGTAGTCTTAGACATCCCCGAAGATTCTTACACTCCTATAATTTTAGGACGACCATTCTTATTTACCGCTCGCACAGTAATAGATGTCGGGGGGAAGACTCTTACCTATCAGGTAGGTGATGAGGAGCTGATTATCTATTAGTCCAATGTTCGTACGGCCCCTATGCAGATTCAACCATGCAATGCACTACCCTCTATAGACCCTAACACAGATTCTCCAACTGATAATTTTGAGTCATGCGCTGCTATATTGACGCCTCCGCCTCAGACTGAGAGCAATATGGAGGACCATTCTGTCATTTTTGTTGTTGCAGGTACATACAAATTGGACATTGGAGATCCCGTTGATGAAAGTACAATGAAATTAAAGCTCACTGCCAAAGAAGATGTCAAAGATAGAGACCATGAACGGGAAAACAAAGACAAAAGACAGAAGAAAGTGAAGGCGTATATAGACGCAAACTATTCTTCTTAAATTCAGTCAAGTTCATGGAGATAAAAAAGTACGGTCCGCGATGCTGAAGGGACCTCCGCCAGTCATAAGCCTTCCTGTGGGCTATTGAAGTGTTTCGGAAGATAAACGGGAAATGTCCCGTTGTAAAAAAATTTGTAATTTAATTACTTTGTTAGACACTTTATTTGCTTTTTAGACATTAGCGTAGTTAGTTTTAAATAGCGTAAAACCGAATATAGACTGTGTATTGTGAATTTGGTATTTTCGGGAAGTATTTTCTGTGTTTTTATGCAGGTTTGGGGAAGATATGCTACATTGGGATGCGTGCCAAAAGAAAAGGCCTCGACCGAGTACTTTTTGTACTCGATCGAGCACAATGCCCAGGTAAATCCTTCGATCGAGTAAACAAGAGTGCTCGATCGAAATGTCCAATTTGAGGGTTCCTCGATCGAGTTGTCCTGTACTCGATCGAGAAGAAATGAGGAGCTAAAGTCCTCGATCGAACAATATACTGTTATCGATCGAGTAGAATCCAAGGAGGAGAATTAAGCTTTCGATCGAACACTTCCATCATTTTCGATCGAACAGAAGTATGAGGAGAGCTCTCGATCGAGGTTTTTCAAATCACTCGATCTAGTAACCTACATTGATAATACACGAGGGACTGTTCTTTTCCCTTACTCTATTTCATTTCTTCTTCTTCTTTCTTTCTATTTTCGCGATAAACCCCCATTAATCTTCCCAAATCCTCTTTTTTCTTCCCTTAATTATCAAATTAATTACCTAATTTCACTCTTTGCAATTATTTCGACCACAGCCCCTTATTTTCCCCTTTAAATTTTGTGTTTTTAGTGGGTTTTTCTGCGGATTAGGGTTTGCAAAAATCGGGTTTTAATCCGATTGTTTTGTGCTTATTTGTTGATTTTAAATGTAATTCTTCTTGGGTAATTCGTTAAGTAAATCCTCTTCCCTATTCTTTATTGTTTAATTGCATTTTTAGGGTTTATTTTTGCATTTAGGGTAGTTACGGTTCGAAATTTCGAATTTGGGGAAAAATCGTCTTTTTGATTGATTGTTTTCTGATCAGAGGACTTACTTTGACTGTTAGGATGGATAGTAGTTCTATGTTTGCTTCTAGTTCTACTACTGCTTCGTCTATCTATGAGACGGTGGTCCCTACTGCCACCACCGTCACTACCCCCGCTGTTACAGCCCCCGTCACTGCAACTGTTACTACTGCTAGTGCTTTTATCCCTGTCACGGTAACGACCCCTGCTGGGTCGACACCGTCCGTCACAGTTACGTCGTCTGTCCTTGTCCAGATACCGCCCTTTGTCCGTGCTCTCGGGCTCGCCGCTGCTGCTCTCGCTGCTGCCGCTGCCTCAGCTTCACGAGGGGGAAAGGGAGGGGGTTCTATTGCTGCTGCACGTTCCGCCGCTAGGTTCGTGGCCGATGACTCTTTGGATTCTCTACCTGAGTATCCACAGGTACGATTTATTAACCCTCTTCACCGTCTCTGTTTCATAAATTTGACGGATTGTGACATTACCTCTACACGTTTCTTATGTCGTTCTTCATTAGATAAATTGGGGATTTTTGAACCCGTGGCTGAGTTATTAAATGGGACTGGGATGGCGGGTTTGATCTCTATGAAGGAGTTAACATATGAACAAGTGACTTTGGAATTCTTTCGCTCCTTCACTTTTTCACCCGCCGCTTATAAGACTGACCAAGAGAGTTCTTGTATTTCATTTCGACTGTTTAACTCGACCTTCACTTGGACCTTAGCTAAGTTTGGGAGGAGGTTAGGTTTGACTAGTGACGGTCCCTCGGAGTCTCCTAGGAAGCTCCTTGCTATACTTTGGCCCACTCTTGCACAGACTCCCTTTGACTCGAGGAAGGTGGCTCACGTTCACCTTCCCCTAGCCTGTTACTACCTCCGTCTCTTAGGAGAGACAATCATTGAGCGCCAAGAGCCTAACAACGTTAACAACGTTGAGTTGTCTCTCTTAGCGATCTACTTGAACATTGATAGTGTTGGCCCTTTTTTTCTTAACATTGCTTACCTGACAGCTCAGCATTTTAACGTTGTCGGGCAGAAGAGGAAGGGCACGATTTCTTGTGGTGGGTTGGCGACCCACATTGCCCGTAGCCTCTTCACTGACTTCGCCCGCGGCTTAGCACTTGTAGATAGGAACGTAGCTATAGATATTCAGGCCATGTTGGCCATGTTTTGGTTAGTTAAGGACCAACGGACTTGGAATATTAGTGGTTCCGAGTATGTGACCTAGCTTTTCCCGACCTATCTCGTCTTTCACCTTTGACCACTGTGTCGGGTAGGTTGCCTCCACCTTTACCTTCCTACCTCCTTACACTTGCTCCTTCCGCTTCTAAGAAGCGGAAGAGACCTAAGACCGGAGAGGGGTCAACACCGACCCAGGCTGGGCAGACGTCCATGTCCATGTCCACGCCCACGCCCACACCGACCCCTATCCCTACTCCTTCTGTTACTTAGCCGGATCTGCCGGCTAATTTTGTTGCTCCTCCTCCCTTTTAGGCGCCCGAGGTCATGGAACAAGGGCGTCGTGATGCTCTGTTTCTTGAGATGTGCAGGAGAGTGGCTCGTATAGAGCAGGACCAGGCACTTGCCTTGTTCCCTCTATATGAGTACCACATGATGAGAGGACGTCCCGTTCCAGACGGTTGGCCAAACCCTTCTTTCTACCGGTAGCCGGCGGAGGGGTACCCACAGCCGGAGAGCGAGGCGGACACAGCTGAGCAGGAGGAGTGAGCTAGAGCTGACGAGAGGAGGAGACGGGAGCATGAGCGTGACCCCGACTACACGGTGATTGACGAGGAGGAGGGTGACGAGTAGCTACTGGTCTACTCACTTCCCCAGTTTTCTGGCTGGTTTGGGGAAGTTCGTATTTATTGTAAGTATTTCCGCCTTTATTTATTGTTCATCTCCTTTTATTTATTTATTTCATTCATTTATTGGTTGTAATTTTCCCGTTTCCCATTTATACTGCTGGTGTATGCTGGAGGACAACGAGGGCGTTGTCCGTTTTAGTTTGGGGAGGGTATTGCATCCTTTGAGTCTGCATTTACATTTGTTTTGCATTCACGTTTATTTTCTGCTTGCATTGTTTTTAATTTTAATAAAAAATGAAAAAATCAAACATAAAAAAAATAGAAAATTCAAAAAAATTTCACGTTTATTTTTGCATTTAGGTCGAGTCGGAACGGTAGATTTCAGTGATGATATCGCACTATAATTTGTCATTTTATTTAAGCCTTGCAAAAAACTGTGATCTTATTAGTTTTGTCATGTGTATAATCTACGAGTTAATGTTGAAAGTACAGCTGGACATATAGACTTGACCTGATTAAATTGGCAACCTACTTAAAATTTCTAAGTTTTTAGAGTTGTATAACTAGTTTCACTTATGACCAGTTCATGTAGGAATTGAGAGTAGTATACTCCTTGCATAACATGTTCACTGATTTGCACTTTTATGAAATTCAATTTCTTTTTACTTGCATACATTCGAGTTTCTGGTCGGTGTCAGATGCAGGGAGGTGCTTACAATTTACCTTTCTTTCATTTTAACCCAATTAGCTCCACTATTAGCCAAACTTAGCCCTTTTTACCCTTAACTACACCCAAATTAAGCCTGCCTGTCAAGCTAGTTTAGTGTGTTTATTCGGTATATGTTTTATCGATGCGAGTTTGGTTTGTTTTATATTTCCCGGAGTTGGTAAAAAGATAAGGAAGGAGGCTTGATGAAAAAAAAAAAGAATTGAAAAAAAAAGAAGAAAAAAAAAACGTGACAACAGGAAGAAAAAAAATGAAAAAAAGATGTGAGCAGGAAAATGAGAAAAGAAACTGTGTGAAAGAAGAAAATATGTTGTTTGATTAGACGGTTTCACTCCTATGCATTATTTACACCTTTTGAGGAGTTATTGTGTTGGTTAATGAGTTTTTGTGCCAAATGAAGGGCACTTGGGCTTAATTTTCTAATTGAGTAAGAATCGGATGTTGTTTATATGGTTTCGTTAGGTAGCTAGCTTGACTATTGCCTCACAATTCCAGAAGTGTTGTGCCTTTTTCTTACCCGTTGCCTCACTTTACCATAATTTTTGTAAGCCCTCGGTTGTGACGGACATTGTTTGGTTGGAATGTATGTATGGTGTTCAGAATTGTCTATCATTTTTGTTGCAAACATGTTTATGTGGGTTTTAGTTTAGGTGAGTGACTATTTCTCTTCTTATGTTACATTTATATACTTACCCTTTGCTTCATAAGAGAAGAGTGACCCGTGAGAGTCCATTTTTAAAGGTCCTGCAAGGTCGACAGTTCAGCTTATTTATAAACATCATACAACTCGTTTGCACTTGACTTTTGTAGCTATAAGTGTCAGTTTTGTTTGCATTAAATGGTTGAAGTGGAGAAGTTATATCTAGCTCTGAGTTTTCTTTTCCGTTCCATTAGTTTGCATTTAGTTTACTCGAGGACGAGTAAAGGTTCGGTTTGGGGAGATTTGATACGTGCAATTTAAATAGTCCTTTATTTTGGCCTCTTATTGCACGCATTTCCACGTCGTTTTTATAGTTTTGTATTGCAAAATGCCCCGAATAGGCTACTTTGGTTTGTTTTGCCTCATTTTCAGGAACGGACCCGAAAGTAGTGATATCACACCTTTTCCAATCTTTTTGCATGCATTTATGGGGTGGAGGATTTAAAGCGGAAGTGTTACGCCTCGAGAAGCGTGGAGGAGTCCCGGAAGCTAACCAAGTGAAGAACACGAGCTGTTTCAGTAGCTGAGCACTTGATCGAAGACTTTGCATAGTCTATCTATTCGATCGAGTGGTTTTGATGGTCCAAGATGGTCGATCGAGTCCCTGCTGAACTCGATCGAAGTAGGCTGATTTGAAGGTTCTCGATCGAAGGCTGTTTCTGTTCGATCGAAGGACTTGGCTGAAGAATTGTTCGATCGAGGTGTTTGAAGATCCTCGATCGAGAGGTCTGCTATATAATACGGGATTTTATTCCGTGTTTATCTTACGCAATAGTTTAGTTTATTTAATAAATATCTTCCCTATATAAGGGAAGACGTAATTAGGTCTTAAGTATTCGATTTTCTCTCTTAATTACTCTCTCTTAAGCAGACTTTCATCTTTCTCTCTTTTCAAAGTTGATTTTGTTCTTATTGCCGGATTCTTAACTTTGTCATCATTCTTTCCTCCTTAATTAATCTTTAATTTTCTTTTGCTTCTTTAAGTATCTGTCTTATAGTTACTGTTTTAATCATTGTTGCTAATTAGTTTATGCTATTCTTCTTTATTAATCCTCATATCATGTCTTTTGTTATTCCATTTATTGTTGTTATTAATTTCATCAATAATATGAGTAGCCAAATCTTTCTATGTTAGGATTAGGGGAGTCATGGTAGTGAATAAATGAAGTTATAAATAGGTTAGATGGTTAAATTGTGAGGACTGTTTTATAGCAATATAATTGTAATCGTTTAGTTGAGTGCACGTTTCTAAATCAGTTAATTTGGTTAAATGCAGACCTAGATCGAGAGATTGGAATGAATAGCCCTGTTATGAACAGTAAGACTACACTAATGAGGGCGAGAGTTAAGTTAGTTGTATCTTAGGGCAGAAAATGGACCGAGTGGACCTTTCCTATACCCTTCTCACATTAGACCGTCTGAATTATTTATGACTGAGTTGATTAATTGCCATGGTGAACCGACTTCCTAACATACTTCCCTTTATTTGATCACGTCCTTATTTCTCTTTATTCTTATTGCTCTTTTCTCTTGACTTAATCCCTTTTTAGTTTAGAAATCAATTCAAAATACCCAATTATTGCCTGACGGACTTAGATTAGCGGATAGATATAATAGCCTCCCTGTGGAGATCGACCCTAATTCCACTAGCTTCCGTTAGTTGTATTAGGTATTTAATTTTGGTACTAGACGACGGGTATCATATACGCAGGGCAGGAGCTTGGTATGGGGACAATTTTATTTTGTGGAGCTACTAATTTGGCACATTATTTGGCATCAAATGATGATGGTATTTTGCTTGTTTCAATTTAGCTAAGAGGCAGTGATGATAGGTTGCATTAAGTAGTCCATTTATGTTTGTTTATGGGATGACGAGATGAACATGGACTTGCTTTGAGACTGTATATCCTCTGTCCAAATAGGTTATGGGTTTGGGTTAGGCTATTGTTTTTGACGGAATTATAAGATTGATTATATGTTATTAATGAATGCTAGGTAATGGATTTGTAGAAGAGTCATTTTAATCATTGCTTGCTGAGAGGGAGCATTTGCTGAAAAGGTGGGAAATTCCTACTTGACTAATTTAGTGTTGGTAGGATAAATGGTTTGGAACCTTATTTAGTTCTGTAATTTGGTGAATGAAAGTGGTAGGATGTATATAATATGAGTTTTGGATATTGGAAATGGAACTAGAAGTTGACCACTGAGTCAGCTGGCCGCAGTGCCGTGAATACTGAGATATAGAAGTTGACCGCTAAGTCAGCTGGCCGTTGTGCCGTATCTATTGAGTTACAGAAGTTGACAGCTGAGTCAGTTGGCCATCGTGCCGTATATATGATTGTTATTATTGTGATAGTAAATGCATTTGCTAACAATGGGAACGATGAGAATGTTATCGTTGTATTTATTTATTTATATTGTCTTACCGTTGTTTAAGATTTCCTACTCAACATTGGTTGACGTGGTTTATTTCTTTTATCTATCTTAAAACCACCTGTGATGATCCATATGATGTTTTCTTGTCATATTGGGGAGCAGATTAATTTAGAGGTTGGTTGATTGTGCTTTGAGAAGCGTGATGGGGTCGGACGGATCACTTCGAGGGATAGGCGTCATTCACATAATTCTTTATTTATTTGAGTTTGCGAATAAACAGTAGTTATCAGTTGAACTTTACATTTATTATTTCATTTGAAAGAAGGTTATTATTTGTAACGGACTTAAACAGTTAATGCTTTTAATAAAGTACTTCAGTTGTTGTCTTACGATATGTACTACCTCATGCAACCGAGACGGTAACATCCCTATTTATTTGGGGAAGTCTAGTTAAGACTCTTAAATAAATGGGGGTGTTACACTGTAAAAGAACACAAAAAAAAAAAAAAAAAAAAAAACAGATCTGAAACCACCACATTCTAACTTTATAGATCTAAAAAAAACAAAAAAAGACGAGATATGCAAGTGTTTTAAGTATACAATAACAATAACTAAAAACTAACCACCCACAATAACAAATGGAATTAAGAAATAAAAAATAAAAAAATAAGTAAGAACAACAACAACATCGACAACAACACAACAACAGATAAAAAAAAAGTCGAGATTTGAAATACGAAATTTGAAATCTATAACAAGACGATATCTAGGCTAAAATAAATCAGAAAAAAAAAAAGATAAGAAAAAAACAAAACACTAATTAGAAACAAAAAAAAAAGATAAACAATATAAAGAAAAAAAAGAAAAAAAAAAGGAAAAACAAAACCCAACCAGCAAACAAAACAAAACGTGTATAAACAAACAATTAGAAACAAAACACTAAAGGAAATCTCCCTTCACTAAAGGAAATCTGAAAAAAAAAAAAAACCACCATCGACACCTTCACCGTGTAAACCGTATAAACAAAACAAAACAAAACAGATCTGGCTTTATTATTGGAAGGTGAGAGAGAAGGGTAGGCGATAGTAGTGGGGTGCGGTGGTCAGTTTAGTGGTGGACGGTGAGAAAGAGAGGTGGTCGTGTTGTTGTCATGTCGGGTTGTGTCGGTGGTGTCGGGTTGTTGATGGACGTGTTGTTGTCGTGGAGTTGTTGAGGTGTTGTTGTTATTAATGATGTCTAGAAAAAGGGTCGGGTTTCTCCCTTCTTTTTTCAGATCTGGAGTGCGATGGTGGGGAAGTTGTAGTGTGGTTGTGTGGAGGTTGTGTACGGTGGTAGGGAGGTGGTGGTGGCGAGTTATGAGAAAAGAGGGAGGCTAGTGGTGGCTGTATGAGGAAGAGTGGTGGCTGTGTGAGGAAGAGTGTCGGGTTGTGTCGGTGGGATGGTGGTGGTGGCTAGGAAGATTTTTTTTGGGGGAATTTTTTGATTTTATTGGTTTTTTTAAGGAGAAAGTGAATGATTATTGTGAGATGAGAGAGAAGTGGCTGTGAAAATAAACTATATATAGTAGATTAGTGATGTATTAGTGATTAATTGTGTGATTATGTGAAAGAGTGTTAAAACACTCACTTATGACCATGAGTGTAAATGTTATCTAAGTCCTTCATCTTCCTCATCCAAGGGTTCTAGAGAGGACTTATGAATTCAACAAAAAGATGTGTACTCATTTATATATATATATATATATATATATATATATATATATATATATATATATATATATATATATATATATATATATAGAGAGAGAGAGAGAGAGAGAGAGAGAGAGAGAGAGAGAGACAGGATCCGGTGAATTTGCCACTTTTCGTGAGTTACCCTCGCATATATATACAATTGATCAAACAAAAATAATTGCTTACACAAACAATTCATCGCACTGTGTCTCTACTTTTCTCACCTTTCTCTCTGTTCAAAAACACAAAACATCAACAAAATTGAATCAAAATCTTCCAGATCATCAACAATTTCATCAATTCTTCCCAAAAAAATTTTGTGATTCCAATCAATTACACCAAATTCATTCACAATTTCAATTATTTTAATTAAAACGATCATATTTTTCTTCAATTAATGATGAAATTTCGGAAAACCCTAAAGTATCAAATCAAAATGAAGGTATGAATATCTTACGATTTCGTAGCTAATAATCGAATAACTTCAGTGATTTTCGTAGCTATTGGAATCAAAAAACAAATACTAATCCGATTTTTGTATGTTGTTTTGCGAGTTATTTCAATTTGCTACTCCGTTAGTATGTTTTTTTATCATATCGTTGACATTTGATTGATGATTTATTATCATAATCCTGAAAAATTGTTGGTAATCTCGATTAGCACACCAAATTTTTGTTAAAATGTCTAACTGAATGAACAAACTCAGTTAATGTAATGAAAAACTGTGGTTATTTAATAGTTATTCAATTGCAAAAACTCAATTATTGTAATGAAGAAACTCAGTTATTGTAATGTACACAGTCAGTAAACTCAATTAGTGTAATGTAAAAACTCTGGTATTTATAGTTATTGTAATGTAGAAACTGAGTTATTATAATGAATAAATTGTGTTATTGTATTGTTATGAAACTCAAATATATTTAAATTTCTTGTTTACCCATTAGTTGTTGTAACATTAAATCTCGATTATTGTATTACTTGAACCCTGTTATTGTATTACTAAAACTCAGGCATTGTATCTTGTAGTTACTTCTTGGGTGTTTTGGTAAGTAATATTCTGCTTTTTGGTGATTTGCAGGTCGAATCACGATAGACGCGGATAATTGACGTTCAACGGAAAAATTGATGTATATACTTGGTCATTTTAATGAAGAAATGTATTTATTTTATAGTTAACTCAGCTGTTTAATGAGAATAATGTTTTCTGGTATTTACCATTATTGTAATGTTGAAACTCAGTTATTGTAATGTATAAACTCTACTATTTGTAGTTATTGTAATGTAGAAACTCATTTATTTTAATGTAGAAAATTTGCTATTTGTAGTTATTGTAATACAATTATTGTAATGTTGAAACTCAGTTATTATAATGTATAAACTCTACTATTTGTAGTTATTGTAATGTAGAAACTCAGTTATTTTAATGTAGAAAATCTGCTATTTGTAGTTATTGTAATGTAGAAACTCAGTTATTGTAATGAATAAAACGTATTATTGTATTGAGATGAAACTCAAATATAGTTAACACTCTATCTGTTGTTTGTTTTCATCTTATTTAATTCAATAATGGCCATTATTTTCAATTGAATAATTGATTTTCTTCAATGAAATGATTGATATTGGTGAATGTAATAACCAAGCTAATAAAGCCCTTGCCGATTTGTCGAGCGTGCTTTAGAAGAAGAAGGCGAGGAAGATGAATATATAAGAAACTGGATGATAAAAAGAGGATGAAGATGAATTGGAATCTAAATTTGACATAAGCAACACTTGTTTAGAACATAAAAATAGAGTAATTACATCAGAGTTGTATAATAATTGACTTAAATTATTACAATAACCGTGATTGAACTTTACAATAACCATGCGTCAACTATGGTGTACTATAATAATGATTACAATAATCGTGATTGAACTATACAATAACGAAGATTAAACTTTACAATAACTGTGATTGAACTTTACAATAACCATGATTAAACTATTGTGTACTTTGTCTCATACTTTATCCTTGGAGGTAAACATTAACAAGAAGTTTTCTTGCTGTTGTTTTATCATTCTTCCCAACGAGAACCATGTACTAGCCTATTAATGAGGGTTAAACATGTTAAAAGCGAAAGCTCCCTGAAAGAAATAAAAACAACGAAGAGCGTAAGCTGAAATAATTATGCAACTGAAATACAATAACCACCCATAAGTATTGAAATAACCATAAAATACTATAAAATAACTTGTTAGTTTAGATAAATAAAAGCATACTTTGTCAGAATGGAGTAACTAAGCAAAATGAAATACAATAATCCCACTAATGCATTGAAATAATCGAAACAACACAATCCAATGACTGAGTATTTCAGAGAAATAATAATGTAGCAAAAAAAATCAACTGCATTAAGACGCACCATTCTTAGCAACATAAAATACTCTAAACAACCTCATTTTTCTGCCATTTATGTACATTCATAATAGTTTGATTGAACAACCAGAAAGAGAAACATCCAATTGAAAAATCAATTGCAAAAACGCAAAATACAATTACAAAACCCTAGAATTATGTGAAAACGAAAAAAATGTCATTTAACAACACAAACACAAAAAATTGAACAATATAATGAAGGAAACTGAATAAATTGAAGATTACACACACAAAAAACATTAAATTCGAACAAAGAAGAAGAAGATGAAATGCGAATTGAATACATTCAACCAGAAAAATAGTAGAAAATGAAAAAAATTATTACCTGATTACACATAATTGAAGATGAAGATGAAGTCGAATTAGTGAGCGAGCACGAAGAAAAATCTTGAAGAAAGTGAATATCGCAATAGAAGATGAATAATAGAGGGGAATATGAAGAGAGAGAGAGAGAGAGAGAGAGAGAAAGAGAGAGAGAGAGAGAGAGAGAGAGAGAGAGAGAGAGAGAGAGAGAGAGAGAGAGAAAGAGAAAGAAACAGAAAAAATGAAAAAAAAAGTATAGAGCATAAAATATAAGGTTTAAATAAAAGATGAAAAATTTAATCTTAGTCATCCATCTTAGATTAGATTAGTGATTCAGATTCAGAGGGGTAACTCACCAAAAAAACTCAACTCATATGATCCTATTTATATATATATATATATATATATATATATATATATATATATATATATACTAGTTTAAAACCCGTGCAAGGTTGCACGGGTATATATAAATTATTTTAAAAATATTTGTTGCCAAATATTTTTAATAAGTTTGCACGAGTATGTTGTAGCAACAATTCTGTTTTCGCTCCATAAATTAGAAAGTCGTGACTCGTGAATTTGTAGCATGTATGGCCCAAGAGGCAAAACTTTTCGCTAACACATGTATTCATGATCAACTTGTTACAAATTATGTGTGTACCTGAAAATGAGCATGAATTACTATGCAACATTTAAGAGAGAATATGGTACGGTTACGATTTACTTCCTTTGACCTGCTCATTTATTTACCTTTGATTAAAATATCTCTCATAAAGAATAAAGGTAAATAAATAATTAGGACAAATAGAGTATTTAAATAAAATGAGTGCTCATTTAATTCGAGTTTATATGGTTTAGAAAAAAAAAATGTAACGTACCTCATGCTAAAATTATTGTTCGTCGCACCACTAAGCAACTGAGTTAGCAAGGGCATACATGTTTTGAGTTGGCAATAAGCCGTATTTTTACAGGAATGTCGAGTTGAGGACAAGATGACTGGTTCTGGGATAGATTATTAAGGTTTCAAACCGAGATAACATACCATCCCCTAACCGTAATTTGGACAGTTAGTTCCTATTAATCTAGTTACTCCATAGTTATATATTTGGGTTGTTGGTGGTGATGAGGTTAGTGTTTCTAACAAAAACAAAGATGATAAAGTTAGAACATATGATGGTGATGATGTTTGGGTTAGGAGCGATGGGGTTAGGGTCAAATATTGTGATGCGTGTCTGTTTGAAGTTCTTGAGGAGGAGTGGTCATACCGTAATGTGTGTATCGACTGCGAACATCGATGGTCTATTGAGACCGACCCTGGCTGGCTTCGCAGGAAGCGTATGTATGATGCAGGTGAGCCTTCGTCCTCAGATAACTCAGCCTCGGAAAGTGAGGCAACTTCGCGGGTGCTTTAATAAAGTGAGGTAATAACATCGTTCCCTATAAAGGAGGACGGGCTTTATTTATTTGTTTAGCCGGGATTGGCTCAGATTATGTTGGTAATAAATGGTTGGTTAGATGTGAATGTGTTTGCTTGCTGTTAATTGCATTTCATTGACGTCTTTCATGTTCCTGATCATCAAAAGATTACATTCATACTTACTGCATATACCCAAAAGGTTACATTCATGGCCCATGTACATATACCCAAAAGATTACATTCATACATACTACCGGCGCCTCATAGCATATTCAAAATTCAAAATTGTTTGAGTGATGTTCAACACAGTCTTGCTTGAACATTACTCAAACATATTACATTCCAAACTGATTTCTAACCGAACATTTGACTTAAGTGGTATTGGTTTACTAGTCTAAGGGCGTCTGACATTGAGTTTGCATGTGGCTCAATTGTTGTTGGCAATTGATTGAGTCTGGCCAACCTTTTCTTCCCCATATGAGGGATCTTATAGTTGTTATTTCCCTTTTTCTTCAAGATCTCGTTCATACATGTCTGAAGTGTCAGCCAAGTATGGTTCAGAATAACTGCTGTCACCTCCTCATAAGACCTTACAACTGCATTTACCAACTCCACAACTGATTTTGGTGCCTTTTCATGTTGAAGTGTCTGAATACTCCTAAAAAGACCTAGATCTAGTATGTTAAGGTCGGGGCTGTTGGGTGGTTGGCAAATCAGTTCCATATCCCAACCATCTGATGTTGCGGCAGCCTTGAAGTCGAGGTCATTTGGTGATATATGCGGCCTAGAATTATCTTGTCGGATGAATATTTTTCTGCCTCGTCTTTCCGGCCACTTAGCTTTAATAGCTGGTATCACTTTCTCTATCATACATGCTTTGATGACAGCCTTTGTGATACGTTCGATAGGTCGTGTTTCAAGTGTACCTTTATCCCTATTCTTACTCGATCTCTTAGCTGGAACAACACAACTAAAAGGGAAAATTCCAATTTTCCCATCAAAACTAACCTCCCCATCACTAGATATTCTTGGTCTTGCAACTGCCCCATGAACATGATCTTAGTAATGAACCTTTTAGATTTTCAAGTTCTATGTGGTTCTTGTTCACCGCGGAGTAGATAATATTTTTGTGACAATCGAGTCATATAATACCATTTCTCATCAATATGCACCACATAAAACATATCAAAACTTACTCTACCATTAAGACTAAGCCTATTGACATGGTTCAAAACCCATTGCATTCTTTCATTCATGTTTTTTTTCGGTTAGGAATGGATTAATTGCATTTGAGTGTGATCTTATCTTTCCTTTTTTTCACAAGTCTATGTACCATTGACGGACTAAGGTTCATAGCACAAGCAAGTGACCTAACACTAGTTCTTCTATAAAGAGGAATATACCTTACTTGTTCTAAGTCAACGATAACCCTTTTCTTTGACCCTTTGTACTCTCTTGCCACCGCCATCATTGCTCCACTTGCGATTTGCCCTTTCACTTTCAACCAATATTTGTTGATTGTAATGCGAGATACGTTGAATTGTTGACTCAGTCTTGTTAGTACACCATAATTGATTTGTTGTTTGTAGTGTTCATCATCATGGTTTGCGCAATTTTTGTCCTTGTTTCATTACTCATTCTATGTTTCCTGATGTTTGCTTGATTAAGCACTAAAGGAGTTGAGTTTTCTATTGCATGTCCAATTGAATCTGCCACTTCTTCTTCAGATTGCTGGTGTGTTTGGTGTTGCTGGTTCCTATTCTACCTCTTGTTGTGTTGTTGTCTCATGTGCTTCCATCTCCGCTGTTATTGCCGCTGCCACTACTGCCTCTGCGTGTGCTGCCGCTGCCATGGTTGTTGATGCAGCTTCTGTCGCCTTTTTTGCTGCTTCTATAGCCTCCGTGAGAGCTGGCGATAAAATATAACCATGTCGAACATGGTTTGGGATCGGAGTAGAAGTTAATGTATGGACTGACATTTAATTTTGTGTAAGGTTTTCGGAGATTGTAGGAGTTAACATTGTGTATTAAATGTAGGAGTACTTTTAAGAATTTAATGTAGGATTGTAAAAATTTAATGTAAGAGTAAAAAAATTGGGTATCTATAAAGGCATCAGATTTGGAGGGATTATTACCCTCCAAAGTTTTCAGCTAAAATTTAAATGTCAGTGTACTTGTTGATTTGGTGGGAAAATTTCCCACAAAAATTTTGACTACCGCCAAAATTAACTAGTAGCCTAGCAGTGTCATTAATTGTCTTAATGAAGGCCTTCAATGGGCCATTCTCTTAATTATTGTGCAAGTGGTCTTTATTTAATATTCTTTTGTGTACTTTTCTAGCTCTCCTTGGTCTTTGTGTAGAATTCAATAGATAACAAATAACCGGGACGGAGGGAGTATAAGATTTTCAACTCATAAAATTTTAAGATAGAATGATTACCTAAATCATGAAAGCGTTATAAGGTCTTATGTGAAACGGTTTTACACCAAAATAATATAAACCCGTTATATAGAAAAAGAACATTTACACTCATGGAATAAAAATACTACGATTGTCATTCAAGTTCTTTGATAAGGTGGGTAGTTTTGTAAATAACAATGGTTTTACATAAATATATTTACTCTCTTTGTTTCAATCATTTATTTATCTTTGATTAAAAATACTCCTAAAAAAGTAAAAAAGGGAAACAAATGATTGAAATAAATGGGAGTAACATTTATGTACAATCAATGCAAATTAGCGCATATCAAACCTAATTGGTATTTCTATCCTGAAAATTCAATAAGTAAAACCTTTGGTTCAATTCACATTATAAATAAAAACAACACCATGTAAATTAGTAGTCCGTCTAATTTTTTTTATCTTCCCATAGCTTTTTATGCGATCTTTAAGACTGTACTTTGACCGATTTTATTGACAGATATATATAGCCGAAACTGGAATAAAAATTCCTAAATAGAAAATAACAATTCATAAAAAGTGAAAATTGATAGAAAAACATGGTGAATTATCAGTATAAAGTTGAGATCACCGCCGTCTTATGTTCACCACAAATTTTTAAGAGAGATGGTCTCTCAATAATATTAGTGAGAAACCTCTCTCATAATAGGTAGTTATCATTTTTATTTTATTTTTATATTTTTCTTTTTAATTAATTTTTATTGTATTTATTGGCTGTCTCTCATTAATTTAATAAGAGACGGTCTTAAGAGACTTATTTGGAATGAAAAGTGTATTAGAGACTTAATTGTAATACATTAGGAAAATACGGAGCATACTCAATTTTTAAGGGGGCAAATTGCTACTTTCGCGTATTTTAGAGTGATCAATGAATATTAGGAAAATACGGAGCATTTACATATTTGCCAACAATAAGAAGTGTAATTGTAGGGATCTCATTACCCCTATTTTTTTTGTGTAAATCAGGGTGTTCACTATATAAAGGTAAATTATACCATGCACCCAGGAGTATGGTGCATGGTACTTTCTCCTTTAAACTTTTCTTATAGTAAATAGTTATTAAATTTAATAAATTATAAAATTATAAAATTATAAAAAATATATCATTATTTATAATTTTTATTTCTCTACGAAAAGATATCATATTTGATATATTTTGTTATTTATTTTAATTTTTCTCATATATTCACATCACGTAAATGACATATTCATATCATATCACATAATTATTTTTATTCCTTTAAATTATTTTGTATTATGCGGTTTTGATATGGAATAAAACGGTCAAGATCGTCATTGTTCAATATATTTGAACAAATAGAGTCATATTCACTAAACTATAAAACCATATTTACTAAACTAAAAGTGAATATAATAGAGGCATGGGATGAATATCACACTACATAATACATATTCATCAAACTACACTGTCATATTCACTAAACTAAAAGTGAATATAATAGTGTTATATTGTGAATATCACACTATAAAGCGCATATTCATTATACAACATTGTCATATTCACTAAAATTAAAGTGAATATGATAGTGTTATATCGTGAATGCATTATTACAAACACAAAACACTTAAATTGAATATGATAGTGGTGACTACTTCTTATAATTGGAAGTTAAATTTTTATTTTTTTTTAAAAAAAAAAAAAGAAAAAAAAAAGGAGGAAGTTGAGGATGAGTGAGGAGTGGGAGAATGGGAAGGAGTATAGAGTATCCTACACATGGGTGTAGGATATAAGAATTGCTATATAAACCCCCCCGTCGCGTTGTTCCAAAGCCCCTTAATTGAAAATCAAGTCTAATTGATATGCATAATTGAAATATTTTGTAAAAGAAATTAATTAGATACTCAGAGTAAATGAAAAAAGAGAAAATTTAAGGTAGTAAGATATTACCAAAAATCTGGGAAAATTTATTAACGATAACCGCCACAAGGTATTGTGTTCAAGCAAATAAAAAATGCAAGAATCAAACATGAAAAATTGATGTGCTAAGTTGAAATAATCAAGAGTACCAAACAAATGAATGCATGAACTATTCGTGAGTTAGAAAAAATTTAATTCATGCATGGCTTAGTAAAAACATTTTTATGTAGATGAGAGAATCTTGTAATTTTATCACTAACTATTTGTTGCAACGCACTATCTATAAATTAGGAGCATTTTAAGGAAATAATAGGTTGAAATGTATGTGGGATAGGCGCGAAAAAAATAATGTAGAGGTTGTTGTTTTATAGTTTAGTATAGATAGGTTCAGATGAGTTCACAAATTTTGTTGAGTCTCTAAGTCCCCATTTCTACCATTAGATCTAACAAGATTAATGGTTTAGAATAAAACAAAAAAAAACAATCAACGAACATGCAATTAATGCTTTGTCTCTAATAAATTCAGTTCCCAATTTATCTAATCAATTGCTTTCTCTTTCTTATCAATTAATTTATTAAATTAATATGATTTATTTATATATCAAATATCAAAATATAGGATGTAAAAACGAAATTTCATACCCGCGTAAAATAAAAGCGGGTTTGTAAAATACCCCGTAAATCTTCATTCGGACTCCGATTAAGGCGAAACAAAAGTCTAAATTTATTATTTTTTCGAGCCCAACGCAATGGTAATATTTCTTATATAGTTGAGTTTCTAAATTTTGAGTACTGCTAATTTTCTAGAAGTTCCAACATAAAATTACACTATGAGAGATTAAAGTTCTACTCGTAAAACTCTATATCTTAATTGAAGTAACACTCTATTCAATTGAAGTTACACCTTTTTTATTTGAAAATAAATAATTAATTACTCACTAATTAAAATACACGAAAGTTACGCTTATAAAAGACTAAAGTTACACCCGTAAAAGGCTAAAGTTACACCCGTAAAAGACTAAAGTTACACTCATAAATCACTAAAATTATATAAACTTATGCTAAAATTACAAATATTCAAAATAATATGCAACAAAATCAATTTGTAGTATAAAATTACACTCTTAAGTATTAAAGTTACACTCGTAAAACACTATATCTTAATTGAAGTTACAACATACTCCCTCCCATCCAGACCAAAGGTTACGTTTGACTTTTTGATACTATTCATAATTGTAAAGAATCTTTGGTATTATAAGTATTGTATAAGAGAAAACATAGTCATGCGAGATCTTGTTTGATTCATCGTCATGAAGCTATAAGAATATCAAGTTTTTATAATTTTTAATAATGTGTAACTAAAGATATTCACGTTGCAAAACACGCATCGGTAAGCATAATAAAGTCAAATGTAACATTTGGTTTGGATGGGAGGGAGTATTCACTTGAGGTTACACCCTTTTTACTTGTAATTAAATAATTAATTACTCATTAGTTAAATTATACTAAAGTTACACTCATAAAAAACTAAAGTTACACTAATAAAAAATTAAATTTACACTCATAAAGGACAAAAGTTACACTCATCAAGAACTAAAGTTATACTCGTATAACATTAAGGTTACATAAACTTGTCTTAAAATTACATAAATTCAAATTAATATATTCAAAATCACACTATCAAGTACTAAAGTTACACTCGTAGAAGACTAAAGTTATACTCGTAAATCACTAAAATTACATATAATAAATAAAAATTTCTTCATTTCTTCATCCATCAATCCATCAATCTAAATCTCACATTTTCATCGTCAATTTATAACGCCAAAGACTCATCAAGATCTTCATCGTCAATGTATACCGCCAAATACTCATCATCGTCATCATCATCATCATCTTCATCTTCATCTTCATCTTCATAAAAAAACTATAATCTACCAACGTAGTTTACCAAGAAATTTTTGAGTATTTGTAAAGTTCATATTACTTATACATTTGTTGGATAATTTGTATCGTATGGTAGTGATTAGCGTAATAACAATCGTAGTAACATAATTGCACTATTAAATTATTCCAAATACATAACCAACATTTCTAACAAAATTAAACAAAAATTTCACAAGAAACAAATACACAAACGACTATATTTCGAGCACAACCGAGCAGTACTGGATATTTTAAAAACTAAATGGTATATGAAAATATCACCATTGCGACGGCCTCGAAAAAATAATAAAGTTAGGCTTTTGTTTCGCCTTAATCGGAGTCTGAATGAAAATATACGAAGGTTTTATGAAACCGCTTTTATTTTACGCGGAAATTATAAAACACACGAAAAAATATCATAAAATACATATTAAAAACAATAAAATAAGAAAACATTATATTAGGATATAGAAACTTACTTACAAAATCTAATCTCAAACACGAAAATATGCAAAGAATGCGAATAAACGAGCTAAATGAATGATGAAGATGATAAAATGGGAGAGAAGAAGACGAGAAATAGTGTGAGTTGATAAAAAAATCAGATTTTTGTAAAAATATGATTTGATGAGAGAGAGACTAAAATTATATGAGAAGAAATTAATTAGTGTATGGGAAATTGGGGTATGGGAGACAAGGAATTAATTATTCATAGAGAGTGTGTTTTTCTCTTTTAATCTTAACCATCTATTTTATAAGATCTAATGGCTTATATTAGAAATTATGGACTCAAGATAAAACATAGGACTTACATGATCCTATATATATATATATATATATATATATATATATATATATATATATATATATATATATATATATATATATATATATATATATATATATATATATATATATATATATATATATATATCATGTTTATTTTAATTAATTACCATATACAAAAGAATAATCATCAAGTACGTTTTATGTATATGAGATGTACATTAAATTTATAATATAGGTCCATATAATACTTAATAAAGGTACATATCATGTTTATTTTAATTAGTTATCAAGTATGACTCGATAACTTATCATGTACTTTTTATGTATTTATTAGATATATTAAATATATATTATAATTACATATAGTAAATATTAAAGGTACCATGTGAATCTTAATAGTTACAGGGTATGTTTCAATAATTATTCAAGTACATTTTAATAATATAGGAGGTACATGAAATGTATAATAAACGTACATTTAGTAATAATTATAGGTACCATATGTATCTTAATTAGTTACAAGTAGAGCTGTCAAAATACTACCCGACCCGAAAAAACGACCGAAACCCGCCCGAAAATAACCCGGAAGTGACCCCCTCTTTTCAACCTGAACCCGAAGACGACCCGACCCGATAATAACCCGTACAATTAGGGACAATACTAGACCTAGCAAAACCAATCGGACCTGATTGACCCAGCCGGAAAATGCTGACCCGAAAACCGAAATTGATCCGAACTGCAACTCCAAATTTGACCCGAAACCCGAATTGACCAGACCCAAACATGACCCGAACATTGTTAACCCGGAAATGACTCGGCCCGAAATGACCCGGTGTAACACCTCATACACCAAGATGCCTTACCAAGACCACCTAATGCATGGAAGTGCTACCATCTCGGTTACCCGAGGCATAGTAACAAAAGTGACCATCAAGAAATATAATTTAAGCATAAAGTTTAGAGTGATTACATCAAAACCAACTGTAAAGTAAAGTACAACTGTTCTAAAACCAAACTACAACTAAAGTAACAAAAGTACTATGATAACATGGCGGAAGACTACTATTAGACTCGTGGCGACTCCATCCCCAGCTAATCCCTCGCTCATCCATAGTTTAACTGCTAGACAACTGATCACCACCTCCAAATGGATCACCACAGTTTTTAAAACATTTAAACGGGGTCAGTTACTGATTATACAATATAAGATAAAGCAAGATAACAATATAAAGATCACCCAACTCCGTCACATCTCCACACACCTGACTACATAATAAGGTGCGTAGTTCTGCCAGAATATCCATCGCAACAGATATTCCACGCCGCCAGTGGGGGACCGCAGTCGTACTCACCAAATCCCCGCTCATCAACTCCGAGCGAAAACCCAAGTTCCTTAATGTGCACATCCCCTATTGTGGCGGGTTCCACAGAGGGCGAATCAAGGGCGTGAAGCCACTTCGCAAGTGACTCCACTCAGCCGAGGACGCGCCTTGCGAACTAGAGACAAACACATCCAACCAATTATACAACAACAATTACCAACCACAATACTAATATGACAAAGATCGCAAAATCACAACCATCACCAATCGACTATCAAATACCATGTAAATAGTAACCGAGTAGGAAAACCCTACCTGGAAAAGCAATTCACCAAGATCGTCATAATCAGGTAATCAAAACCGTTCTTCAACAAAATCACCTCCTATAATCACACAATGATACAATTACTGTCTAACAAACACAATACTCCCAAAATCTCTCAAAATACCCATTAGGGTTTCGACTAAAATCAAAGAAACGATATAAAAACTGTACAAGGATCTTACCCACAATACGACGGTCTCAACGGCGTAAAGAACAAAACGATCCGATGACTCTAGCCCTTAGGATTTGATAGAAATGCGAAGGAGAAAGAAACGTAACTTGTTTAAGTCTTGTGAAGTTTTAGAAAAAGGTAAAAGTGAAAAAGAAACTGACGAAAGGTGTTTATATATCTTTCTCGCATTGCTAACAAAACCCGGCAAAAGAACCCGCAAAACCGACTTACTCGATCGAGTAAGTGGAGTACTCGATCGAGTGTACACTATTTTGAAACCAAAACTCACTTACTCGACAGAGTAAGCCTTACTAGATAGAGTACCCAACTTTACAGAAAACCGTAGTATTACAGTCTTCCCTCCTTAAAAAGGAACTTCGTCCCCGAAGTTCAAACGCAACCTATAAAACATGAACTCCTAACACTAACTCCACCAACTATGCCTACCTCCATAACATGGCCCACGATATCGTATCAACTATATTATAGCCTCTCGACACTAAATCCATATACTACCGAATACGATCCACAAACACCGCTAGCTCCGTCTTACTAATATATTCTCTACTAGAAAATCCAATATCAAGACAATCCACCAAGCGAGATTAACCACCAAACGGAATGTTACATTCTACCACCCTTAAAATGAACTTCGTCCTCGAAGTTTACTCATACACATAAACATCATCGCCCAAACTGTTAACACTATCGAAGTTACTCACCCTCCTAAACATCATACTACTACAAGCACGGTCATGACCTTTAACAATATCAACCACAATACAAATCCACCCTTTATTCTCTACCAAGACTCAAACTTCCACAACTACTACAATATGTACAACCATCAAACTCTCTTTGTCGCATCCTACTCCGCTTAAGATTAATGTTAAGTCCTCCTAACTCACTAATAATACTAGATCCTTAGCTATATCTTCTCATTATCCCCATCACCACCGCATGTCAACGATAACCGACTATAACCTTGACACCTACAACCGTTCCTATATCCAGGGCTCTGTTTCTCTAACAGTTCTCATACCTCAATTCATTCGGCACACCACCTAACCTATACCACAAAATCCTTAGCATAAACAAAACTCCAATTGTTCCACATTACCACAATTCTTTTGCCACAACTCTGTCCAACAAGGCCTCATCTAAAACAAGATCAAAAGTACTCTAACAACCTCTCACAACTGTGTCCCATTAACATAAAATTATTATACCATGACAACAATGGAAAAATACCCAACTCTCTTTCGTATCATACTCCACCCTCACTCCCAAGCCAAAACTGGTAAGAAACATCAATAAACAAAACAACAGTCTATATGTCCACACCGAAACTTACAGGAAACAACAATAAACAAAACAACAATCTATATAACTGGTATACACTTTCGAAAACTCGTCTCATAAGTATCCCCTCTACTCCAACGCAACCAATGACAGCATCGCAACACCGCCACCAACAGCCGCACTGCAGCGCGAAAATACCAGCATCACAACATGAAGTATCGTGCTCGGATCACCACCCGAGGCACAACAACCACGTCGATAGTCATCGCAACTTATAGAATCCCATAAACACTGACTCAGTATAACTTCCTTGACGAGAAAACTCCCTTAAAACCTTTTTACTAGATCACAACGCAACATATTACACGGAATAAACATATATCATGAATACACATACAAGTATAACTAGCCATGCCAGATCGCCCAAACTATAACTTTTGAATATCATTCCATTAGGTTACCATACCCAACATATATTACGGAACATTCAGATAACAGCTTTATGACTGTCGCATTATACCACCATGCGTGAGGTCGGAACCTCACATAAACACTTACACAAATCATAGACCCATAATCGAATCTAACCAACCAATCCTGATCACGTAAGTTATCACCTGATAAAGGTTACCTCTCGCCCTAGTTTAACTCGTATGCCCCGCATAACACATTCTCCCATTCGCATAACTATCACTTCCTGACAAAAGTACTCATATCATTAATACCGAACTACTAGAAATCGTCTCCTATAACCACATCTTATACTCCATCACAATCACACATACCAATCCGGCCTCTACAAAATCAACCTCTTTAATGGCTACCTTTCCAATTAATCATCACTCTTAACCACTACTGACAACACCACAACACCACTGTAGTATAACAAATCTCTTACATTCACCTCTAAATATACCAGATCATTTCCTATCTTCGGTTAAACATCCCAAATAACGAGCATCAAATCCATCAACAAAATCTACCTTAACATTCTTCCCAATTCTATCCTTAATTGTATCGTCACCTAACTCTCCACCAAAATCTTATATCGTGTAGATACTCTACCAACTTCTTACTCCCTTAATTACTCGAAACTCATGACTAACATGTCATCCTGAAATTCCTATATAACCATTAACTCACACCCTCATGATAGTATCCCACATCTCGACGATTCCTTACTTCAATATCGTATAACTCCGGTCAACATTCTCTTAGTTTACTCCTCTCATTCTTTTCCTTTTATACTCGACAAAAATCAATTAACAATTCAACTCTTTATTCCTTCTTCCTAACTCTTTAGTGCTCCGGTTACCTTCTCATTGCTCCAAAACTCAAATCCCATTATTTCATATCAGTACCATCTCACTCTTTCCTACCATGAGTCTTCTCTCATCATGCTATCACTCACACTTGTCACCAATAATTCCACACAATCAACGTTTTTTTGTTCGCCTCTAGAAACCAAAGTTCATTTCATACCGTTAATTGCCAAAGGAAATCACACACTAGTTTCATCTCTTGATGATACAAATTCCCAAACTTGGCCACTACCTACACTTCGTGGCATAACTCGATCTCACTAAACACTATTCATTTCCATCCCTCTATAACGACCTTCCGTCACATATATGCTTAACCAACACAATCCTAACCATCTTCCTCCATAAATCCTTAAACATCCCAATTTGCCACTATTCGCATTCCTCATCTCAACCTTTTCATTCTCACGTTCCTTATACTAACATCACCCCTTGCCCATATACACTTACCTTACATTACACTCAAACTCACAATTATATCCCTCACCACGTCTCACAAATCATGCTCCATGCCTCAATAAGCTCATCAATCTCCCTTTTCTTTTTCCACTATCCATCACAACCACGTATAACTCATGTCCTCCCCACCAAACTCATACCCATCATAAGGTGCTACTCCTTACCTCACATGGTCTAGTAACTTATGCTTCAGGACCAACGCATATGTAAAACAATGCATAAAGAAGAAAAAGAACATCTTTTAAATAATTATGACATGTATGGAGGTAAAAAAGAAAAGCACGTACAATAAATTACCAGGGCTACTCGATCGAGTAGGTGAAGGTCAGAAGCACGTACAATAAATTACCAGGGCTACTCGATCGAGTAAGGGGTACTCGATCGAGTACCAAGAGGTGCACTCGATCGAGTACCCTACGCAGTTCTCAGCACTGTCCAATTTTCGTAAAACGATCATATCTCACTCGTTTCTTGGTCATTTTGAGCGTGTGACCTATCGCTAGAATCGTAAGAGAACAAGCTATCACCCCAAGTGAAATCACATCAATATCATATATGCATCTCAGGTTATAACAGTTTAAAGGCAGCTCCTCTATAATCGAACAACATAACTATTGATTTTTACTTCCAAACAACTTAAACAATAACAAAGTAAACAAAACCAACTCGATACTCGTAAAATCAGTATCCCTAACCACATGTTACTATATACAAAAACCAAACAATAACATCCATCATGATAAAATAGTATTCAACTTACCAATCATGTACTGCCCGCATGCTTTTATTCTATAACTTTTCGCAACAAATATATATATATATATATATATATATATATATATATATATATATATATATATATAGAATTGGGATCCGGTGAGAACCACCAACATAATGAGAACCATGAGAACTTCACCTTACGGACCTTTTTAAAAAAAATTAATGACATATTTGGATTCGTCATAGAATTTTATGGCTAGATAACATATTTCTTAGTTTAGAAAATATGTACTTGTGACGGAAATCGAGGCGAGATACATTTTATTAATTTTCATGCACCTACTACTGACTTTTATGTATCTAACATTTTTGATGCACCTAGAACTGGTTTTGGTGCACCTAGAGCCTGTTATTTCATGCACCTAGTAATCATTTTCATGCTTGCATGTAAAAATTTTCATGCACGTAGTAGTCGTTTTCGTGCATCTATAACCGTTTTAGTATATCTAATTGTGTTTTTGAACATTAAGTTTATATTTTGTTAATAAAATCAATAAATTTTGTTTAGTGATACTAAAAAATGTGTTTGAATCAACGAAACTAATGGTAAATAATCTATCAAAACTTTCGGAATAAGATTTAGTGGAGATTTAGTGAGGGTTCTCATGGTTCTCATTATATGGGTGGTTCTCACCGGATCTCAACCCTATATATATATATATATATATATATATATATATATATATATATATATATATATATATATATATATATATATATATATATATATATATCAAACGCAAACATTCTATTCACATGTTACTATAATACCACATTATAAACCAACTATCATGCAACACACTTATTCACTACACTTTATCATATGTCCACTTCATCTTCTTTCACCACATTCCCCATTCCACCACAATCATTTTCCAACATTTCCATACAACACATCATCCAACATACGCAATTGAACATTAGTAAACACATAGCGATCCCATGACACCCCATAGTGACCGGTTCAAAGTTGTAGGGCGAGTTCACGACTTTAGGACGTCTCCCAAGTCTTTGCATTAGCTCCTAACAACTCCTACCCGGGTTCATTTTAATTTGACTCCCTAGGTTCATTAGGTTCATTAGTTACAGGTTCCAAAATCGTCGCTCTGATACCACTTTGTAACACCCTCATACACCAAGGTGCCTTACCAAGACCACCTAATGCATGGAAGTGCTACCATCTCGGTTACCCGAGGCATAGTAATCAAAAGTGACCATCAAGAAACATAATTTAAGCATAAAGTTTAGAGTGATTGCATTAAAACCAACTGTAAAGTAAAGTACAAATTTTCTAAAACCAAACTACAACTAAAGTAACAAAAGTAGGGTCTGGCAGTCCATGTTTAGCTGGATGAGAATTGATAGGAATGCCCAGAACCTTGATTATGAGTTGATAAATGCTGCTGGGCTACGAGCAACCTGGCGTAGGGTCTGGTTTCAAGTAACTTTAGCTGCTACTACCTATTAGCTTTGGAGGGAGAGGACCTCTCGAGTTTTTCAGAGCCAGGCTAATGTTGTTTCAACAATTGTTCAAACAATCAAGCATCAAGTTTTAGTTCGGATCTTTAGTAAAAATAAGTCCAGCTCTCATCAGCTGGTAATATCTACTCTTTTGTCCTAGAATAGGGTTAGTGTTGCTTGGCTGCTTTGCAGTTTAGTCACCTTGTTTTCTAGTGTGATAGTCTTGCAAAATTGTAATTTCCTTTCATTACATGAAATGAAATGATAACTTTTTGCAAAAAAAATGTAACAAAAGTACTATGATAAGACGGCGGAAGACTACTATCAGGCTCGTGGCGATTCCATCCCCAGCTAATCCCGCGCGCATCTATAGTATACCTGCTAGACAACTGCTCACCACCCGAATGGATCACCATAGTTTTTTAACATTTAAACGGGGTCAGTTACTGATTACACAATATAAGATAAAGCAAGATAACAATATACAATCACCCAACTCCGTCATATCTCCACACACCTCACTACACACTAAGGTGTGTAGTCCTTCCAGAATATCCATCGCAACAGATATTCCACACCGCCAATGGGCGACCGCAGCCGAACCCACCAAATCCCCGCTCATCAACTCCGAGCGAAAATCCAAGTTCCTTAATGTGCACATTCCCTCCCGTGGCGGGTTCCACAGAGGGCGAATCAAGGGCGTGAAGCCACTCCCGCAAGTGACTTCACTCAGCCGAGGACGCGCCTCGCGAACCACAGACAAACACATCCAACCAATTATACAACAACAATTACCAATCACAATACCAATATGACAAATATCACAAAATCACAAAGATCACCAATCGACTATGAAATACCATGTAAACAGTAACCGAGTAGGAAAACCCTACCTGGAAAAGCAATTCGCCAAGATCGTCATAATCAGCTAATTAAAACCGTTCTTCAACGAAATCACATCCTATAATCACACAATCACACAATTACTATTTAACAAACACAATACTCCCAAAATCTCCCAAAATACCCAATTAGGGATTTGACTAAAATCAAAGAAACGACATAAAAACTGTACAAGGATCTTACCCATAATACGACGGTCTTGTGAAGTTTTAGAAAAAGGTGAAAGTAAAAAAGAAACTGACGAAAGGTGTTTATATATCTTTCTCGCATTGCTAACAAAACCCGGCAAAATAACCCGCAAAACCGACTTACTTGATCAAGTCACTTACTCGATCGAGTAACCCCTGCTCGATAGTACCCATCAGACAGTACACTGTTTCGAAACCAAAACTCACTTACTCGATAGAGTACCCAACTGTACAGAAAACCGTAGTATTACACCCGGTCCGAAACCACCCGACCCGAAAACGATCCAATAAAACACAACTCTAATTGAACAAAAAAGACTTAAAATGACCAATTTAAAGGAACACTTAATATTGTTAATGTTAAAGATAAAGAATCAATTATCAATACTGAATTAAAAATAGGTAATAATACTAAACGTACTTTTTTTATCTTAATCGTTGACCCAAAAATTACTCGAACCAAAAATAGCCCGACCCGCTTGACCCGAAAATGACCCGACCAACATACCCGAAAAACATTTTAAGCCCGAAACAACCCGGCCCGACCCAAAATAACCCGATAATATGAGAAACCCGAACTGACCCGACTAGAATTGGCCCGATCCAAACCCGAACAGTGACCCGCTTTGCCAGGTCTAGTCAAGACCCGCTAAACTCGTGACCCGACCCGAAAATAGGTAAAGTTTTTAAAACTTTGTATTTAAAGCCAATAAAACTAATACTCCATATATAATGATAAAAATAGTCTGAACTTTAAAAGTTTTGGAATAAAATATGCTAATATTTATTTAAAAACATAATTTTATCGCATGATTAATTACTCAAATGATACCATATAAATATAGTCACCGCTTGTCACGTACGTGTAACAATTGATCGATCTAATATTTCGTATAACGTTGTGATATTGAATATATTAAGCAAAAAATGTTTAATCTTACTAATATTATATATTAAAACTAGAAAAAAATAAAAATTAAGAATAACTATATGTTTATAAGTAAAATTAAAGAAAGAAAAAAATTTGTAAAAAGACGTTAATTAGACCCATTATGACCTTAAACCCAACCCAAAACCCGTATAAACCCGTATTTTACAAACCCGAAATAGACCTGACCTGATTGTACTCAAATCCGAAATGACCAAACCCGTAGCCCGCCCGTTCGACCCGTTTGACAGGTCTACTTACAAGGTATGTTTCAATACTTATTCAAGTACATCTTAATAGTAAATGTACATCCTGTAATAATTATAGGTACATATGATCTCCACTACAATTATTTATTAACTTTATTTATTAACTCAGATTTTCACAAAGTTATATACTAAAAGAGATACGCAAATAACAACACGATGAATGTGTTATAGTGGTAATAACAAGTCACCTTAAGTAAGAGGTTGTGGGTGTAACACCCCCATACTCCAAGTGCCTTACCAGGACCACCCAGGTATAAGGATACTACCATCTCGGTTACCCGAGGCATGATAATCATAAGACAATGAAGAAACATACTTTATTAAATAAGTTTAAGTGGTTACATAACAAAACCAACTGTAAGCAAAATACAACTGTTCTCAAACTATAAACCAATTGAATGGAACTGCCTTAACAAACACAAATGGAAGACTAAAGACTACGATATGTGATGACTCCATCCCCAGCCTAGATCCCACGCGTATCCAAGATATACCCGTCAAACAAATCGCTCACAACCCCGAATGGATCACCACAGTTTTTAAAACATTTAAACGGGGTCAGTACTAATCCCACAATTTATATACATATCAACAATCCGATAAATGACACTCACACAAATCACACATACAATCACACCAATCCCAACAATCTCAATCACCGATCGTCCCATGGACCACGCCACCAAGGAGGGACCGCAGCCGTACCCACCAAATCCCCGCTCCATATAGTGAGCGATAACCCTGTCCATTAATGTGCACATCCCCTTCCGTGGCGGGTTCCACGAAGGGCGAAACTAGGGCGTGAAGCCACTCCCGCAAGTGACCCCACTCAGCCGAGAACGCATCTCGAGAACCAATCAACAACAATCACAACCACAATCACAATACAATTATTATATCAAACATCCAATTACAATACATCAACCAATATCCCATTATGGGACTAATACTGAGTAGGAAATCCTACCTGGTAAGCACACAATCGACGGTCTCTCTGCTCACGGTCAAAGGCCTCTTCTATGAACCCTCCTCCTATCATACAACACATTGAGGCTACCACATCACATACTACACATAAAAATCCCCAATCTCTAAATTAGGGTTTAACCAAATCAAAGGAAATACAATAAAAAGGGTACATAGATCTTACCCTCGACGCAAGGAACTCAACGGTGCGAACAACGACAAGAACTCGACCGTCCGAACTCCGGGAATTGCTAAGAATGCGATTAAGAAGATGAACTTGTTTGCTTTCTCTCTTAAACAGGAATTTAGGTTTTGTAAAAGTGATTTAGAATAATGACGATGAAGCTTAAATACGTTAATCGCATAGTTAACAAAACCCGAGAAAACTCCCCGTAAAACCGGACACTCGATCGAGTACCCAAGGTACTCGATCGAGTACCCCCTTACTCGATCGAGTGCCCCAGCTACTCGATCGAGTACCCAACAGGTCAGAAACTATTTTATTTCGCAACTTATCCTTACTCGACAGAGTAAGGCCTACTCGATAGAGTACCCCAAGACTTATAAATACGGAGTATTACAGTCTTCCCTCCTTAAAAGGAACTTCGTCCCCGAAGTTCAACCCATACATAAAAACAACCATACTGACTCGACCAAGACACAACAACTTAGCTAAGGACTCAAGAACTCGACCGAACATAGAACATGAACTCTTAACACCCACTCCACCAACTATGTTTACTTCCTTAACATGACTCACGATATCGTATCCACCACATATATATCTCTCATGACACCAACTCCATACATAACCAACTACCATCCTCTAACGCTGCTAGCTCCACAATATCATCCACTATCAAATCCAAAATCGAGACACTCATAGACATCAAACGGAATGTTACATTCTACCACCCTTAAAAGGAACTTCGTCCTCGAAGTTTACTTACACTCATAAAATCATCATCCAACTATCAATACTGGTGAAATATTCTCACACTCCTAAACATCGAACTACTACAAGTACGGTCATGACCTTTAACACTATCAACCACAACATATAAAAATCCATACCTTATGCTACACCAACACTCTACTTCCAAATATACTACCATATGTACAACCATCAAAATCTCTTTTATCGCATCCTACTCCTCTTAAGATAAATGTTACGTCCTCGTAACTTACTAGTACTATATCCTTAGTTATATCTTTTCATTATCCTCATCACCACCGCATGTCAAAGATAATCACCTATAACCTAAACACTCGCCCTGCACATATCCAAGGCTCTCTTACTTAAACATCTTTCATACCTCAACTCATACGGCACACCACCTAACCTATACCATAAAACTCGTAACAAAATCACCATACCAACTCTCCATTCTTACTGCAAAACAACATACCTCTCTATGTAAGGCACCTATCTCCCAAAAGCATAACTCACGATCTACACTCGTTAAGTACACTCATACCAGATCCTCAAGTTCTTTTCTTTATTACCGCAAAAATCATACAACACTTTATTATGACACTAATTCCCAACACCCTACACTCACAGTCTCAAAATCTGATTATGAACCACTTGCAGCGTCCAGATCAATACAACACATGTTCCACCAATCACTTACCATGACTATGTCTAAAGCCTCATCTTAAAACAAGATCAAAAGTACTGTAACAACTTCTGACAACTGTGTCGCATCAACAGAATGTCACTATACCATGACAACAACGAAAACATATACAACTCTATTTTATATCACACTCTACCCTCATTCCCAAACTGAAACTGGTAAAGAAAACATCAATAAACAAGACAACTGTCTATCTGCACAAACTGAAACTCGCAGGGAGCAACATCAAACAAAACAACAACCTATGTATAACTGGTATGTACTTTCGAAATTCGAATCATAATCATCCTGCCTACTCCACCATAACCGGTGACGGCATCACAACACCGCCACCAACAGCCACACCGTAGTGCGAAAATACCCGCATCACAGCACTATGTACCGTGCCCGGATCACCACCCGAGGCACCACAACCACACCGATAGACATCACAACTGCATACAATTCCCATAAACACTGACTCAGCATAACTTCTCAGACAAGAAAAACTTACTCAAATCCACTTTATTAAATCACCACGCAACCTATGTAATACTCCGTATTTATAGCCTTGGGGGTACTTTATAGAGTAGCTCTTACTCTGTCGAGTAAGGGTAAGTGTCGCAGCAAAATAGTTTCTGACCTGTTGGGCACTCGATCGAGTAGCTCGGGCACTCGATCGAGTAGGGGGGTACTCGATCGAGTACCTTGGGTACTCGATCGAGCGTCCGGTTTTACGGGGGAGTTTTCGCGGGTTTTGTTAATTATGCGATTAGGGTATTTAAACCAATTCGTCTTTGTTTTAAAACACTTTTACCAAAACCTAAAACCTGTTTAAGAGAGAAAGCAGCAGTTCTTCTTCCTAATCGCATCCTTAACGATTCCGGAGTTCGACGGTCGATTCTCGTTGTTTTTCGTGTTGTTGGATTCCTTGCGTCGAGGGTAAGCTTCTAGCATAATTTTTATAATGTTTTGCTAGTTTTGGTCAAACCCTAATTTAGGGTTTGGGGGTTTTATGAGTAGTAAGTAATTGGTAGCCTTTATGTGTTATGTGTGATAGGAGGAGAATTCGTGAGAGAGCCGTTTTGAGACAAATTTTTTAGATCGTCTGCGTGTTTGCTTTCCGGGTAGGATTTCCTACTCGATATTAGTCCCATAATGGGATATTGGTGATGTCTTTGTAGTTAGTTTGTTTGATTGTGATTGTGATTGTGATTGTGATTGTGATTGTGATTGGTTGTGATGGTTCTCGAGATGCGTTCTCGGCTGAGTGGGGTCACTTGCGGGAGTGATCTCACGCCCTAGTTTCGCCCTTCGTGGAACCCGCCACGAAAGGGGATGTGCACATTAATGATACAGGGTTATCGCTCGTACGATGAGCGGGGCTTAGGTGGGAACGGCTGCGGTCCCCCATCGCGGGTAGGTCCAAAGGACGATCGGTGTTGAGATGATGATGGGAGTTGGTGTTGTGTGTATGTGTGACAGTTCAGCTGTCTGTTTGCCTTATTGTTATTGTCTGTTTTGATTGTGTGATTAGTACTGACCCCGGTGTTGTTTTGTAAAACCTGCGGTGATCCATTCGGGGATGGTGAGCAGATATTGAGCAGGTATAGAGATGATACGGGGATAGCTGGGATGGCCACGACATGACGATAGAGTCTTCCGCTGTAGTTTAGCTTTTATTTACGTTTCAGTTGAGAACAGACAGTTTGAATAATGTATTGCACTTTCAGTTTGGTTTCGAGGATCGTATTCATTCATTAAACTATTTATAATAAATGTTGTTTCTATTTTGTCTATTTGATTATCATACCTCGGGCAACCGAGATGGTGATGTCTCCATACCTGAGTGGTCCTGGTAAGGCACTTGGAGTATGGGGGTGTTACAACCTATTATATGGATAAACAGATAAGCATCTCATGAACATCATCTCTACCATTTCACAGAATACACATGTGTTATTAATACACATAAAATTATAACTAGCCATGTCAAATTAATCAAATTATTACCTTTTTGGATATCATTCAATTAAATTACCGTGTCCCAACATATATATTACAGAACATTCATAAAACAACTTTATAATTATCACACCATGCCACTTCTTGTGAGGTCAGAACCTCACACAAACATTTACACATATCATAGACCCGTAATCACAACCAACTAGTCAATCCGGATCACGTAAGTTACCACTCGATAAAGGTTACCTGCCGCCCGAGTTTAACTCATATGCCCCTCATAACATATTCCCCCATTCGCACAACCATCACTTCCTACCAAATATAACCATACCTTTACTATTCAACTATTAGCATCCGCCTCATCTAACCACATCTTATACCCTCTCACCATCATACACAACGATCAGGTCCCTACCAAATCAACCTCGTTAGAATTGTTACCTTTCTAATATACCATCACTCTTAACCACTAGTGATAACACCACCATGCCACCACCGTCGTATATCAAACTTCTTACACTCATATCAAAATAACATGGTTTTTCTCCTATTTTTGGTTAACATTCCAAATAACGAACATCAAACCCATCCACAAAATTACCTCAACATTATTCCCAATACTATCTTATTTGTATTGTCATCCAACCCTCCACCAGATATCTCGTCTCGTGCCAATACTCCACCAACTTCTTACTCCCTTAATTCCTCGAAACTCATTATCAATCATGTCGTCCTGAAACTCCTATATAACCTTTAGCTAACATCCTCGTGATACTATCACACATTTCGATGATTCCTTACCTTTATATCACATAACTCCGGTGAACATTTTCCTCAGCTTACTTTTTATCCTTCTTTTCTCTTTACACTCAATAATACCAATTAATAGTTCAACTCCTTATTCCTTCTAGCTAACTCTTTAGAATTCCAGTTACCCCTTCGTTGCTCCAAAACTCAAATTCCATTATTTTCTACCGACATCCACTCACTCTTTCTTACCATGGATATTCTCCTATTATGCTATCACTCACACTTGCCACTAATCTATCCATAGAATCAACGTTTAATGTTCAAACAATTGCATCTCCTTTTTACATCTCTAGAAATCAAAATTCATTTAATACCGTTAATTACCCAAGGAAATCACACAAAGTTTTCATATTTTAATAAACCAAACCTCCCAAACTCACTCACTGTGTACAAATACACCTCGCGACATGTCTCCACAAAGTTCACTATATATTACTCTTCTCAACCCCTTTAAACGAACTTTCACTACATATATCCATAACCCACACGACTCCTAACCATTTCCCTCCTTAATTCTTTACACATCTCAAGCTGCCACTATCCACATCCTTACTTTCAATCTTTTTATTCTCACGTTCATTATACTCACATCATCCCTTGCCCATATTCACTTACTTTTACATTACTCAACACACAATCATATCACTCATCCCGTCTCGCAAAACGTGCGCCATGCCTCAATAAACTATACCAATCTTCCTTTTCTTTTTCCACCGTCTATCATAATCACATATAACTCATATCCTCCCCACCGAACTCATACTCATCATAAGTGCCACTCTTTACATCATAAGATTGGGTAACTTACGCTTCAGGACCAACATACATGTAAAACAATGCATAAAGAAGTAATACAACACCTTTGAATTAAACATATTATGCAACGAATGTCAAAAGATAAACATATGACCCGAAACACGCATATGACCTGCACAGAGCCCACTCGATCGAGTACTAGAACCTACTCGATCGAGTTGAGGCTACTCGATCGAGTGCCCAACATGCTCGATCGAGTGCCCCGACTCCAGAACCCAAACAGACCCTCTGATCTCTGACCTACTCGACCGTGTAGCCTGGCTACTCGATCGAGTGACCCCATACTCGATCGAGTGCCCTAGGTACTCGATCGAGTGCCCAAAAACACGATTCTGGTCAAAATAACGACAAATACCCACTCGATCGAATCAAACCCACTCGATCGAGTCATGCATTTCGTGAATACTACCCACATGTTATCTCACATACCCCAACGTACTATGCATTCATTATTATTTCAACATTATGATTACAACTACGCATTTAAATCTGCGCGACTCCTCATACAATCAACAAAATAATCTACTTCGTGTTATCAAGTGCCACGTTATAAACAACCATCATGCTTTTCATCCAATTCGTTATACAAAACACATATCATTGAACCTCTATTCTTCATGTTACTTCTTACCAAAAGCCAAACATTACCATCTATCATGCTCATATAACATTCAACTTTCAATCATGTATTACCCGCATGTTTTAAATTTTCATAACTTTTCATAACACAAACCATACTCATACACTACAAATCCTATTTTCATGTTGCTAATACAACAACATTACAAATCTAGTGACCCCTATTTTGGGTCATATGCTTATCTTTTGAATTCGTTGCATATTTTGTTTAATTCAAAGTTGTTATATTGCTTCTTTATGCATTGTTTTACATGTATGTTGGTCTTGATACGTAAGTTACCCAATCTTATGTTGAAGTGAGTGACGCCTGTGGTGAGTAGGAATTTGGTGGGAGGACATGGGTTATATGTGTTGTGATAGATAGTGGAAAAAGAAAAGGAAGATTGTTATGGCTTAATTGAGACATAGAGCATGTTTTCTGAGATGAAATGAGATGAGTGATATGGTTGTGTGTTGAGTAACGTAAAAGTAAGTGAATGGGGGTAGGGGGAGATGTGAGTTTATGGAACATGAGAATGAAAAGATTGAAAGAAAGGATGTGGATAGTAATAATCCGAGACGTATAACGAATTATGGAGGGAGATGGTTAGGAATAGTGTTGAGTAGGAATATATGTAATGAAAGGTCATTTTAGAGGAATTGAGAAGAGTGGTATATAGTGAACTTAATGGAGACATGTCGCGAGGTGGATTTGCGGATAGTGACCGAGTTTGGGAATTTGTGTTATCGAGAGACGAAACTAATGTGTGATTTCATTGGACGATTAACGATATAAAAAGAATTTTGATTTCTAGAGATGTAAAAGGGAGATGTAATTGTTTGAACATTAAACGTTGATTTTTATGGACAAATTAGTGACAAGTGTGAGTGAGTGGAGTGATGAGAAAGGATCCAAGGTAAGAAAGAATGAGATGATATAGACATGAAATAGTGAGATTTGAGTTTTGGGGCGATGAGAAGGTAATTGGAGCACTAAAGGGGTTAGGTAGAAGTAATAGGAGTTGGGATATTAAATGGAATTGTTGAGTATGAAGAGAAAAGAAGGATAAAAGTAAGCTGAGAAAAAATATTCACCGGAGTTATGTGATATAAAAGTAAGGAATCATCTGGATATATGATACTATAAAGAATAAGTAAGTTAACAATTGTACAGAAATTTCAGGACAACGTGATTAATCATGAGTTTCGAGGAATTAAGGGAGTAAGAAGTTGGTGGAGAATTTGCACGATAATCGATAATTGGTGGAGAGTTAGATGAAAATACGAGTAAGATAGTATTGGGAATGATGTTGATGTAATTTTGATTGGTGAATTTGAGGATAGCTATTGGAATGTTAACCAAAGATAGGAAAGAAATCGTGATATTTAGAGATGAGTGAAAGAGGTTTGATGTCCGAACAAAGGGTGGTGTTATGGTTTGTGACTAATGGTTAAGAGTGATGGTATATTAGAAAGGTAGCAATTCAAAAGAGGTTGATTTGGTAGGGACCTGATTGTTGTGTATAATTGTGAGAGGGTATAAGATGTGGTTAGATGAGGCGGATGCTAATAGTTGAATAGTAATAGTATGGTTATACTTGGCAGGAAGTGATGGTTGTGCGAATGGGGGAATATGTTATGAGTGGCGTATGAGTTAAGCTCGGGCGATAGGTAACCTTTGTTGAGTGGTAACTTACGTGATCAGGATTGACTGGTTGGATGTGATTATGGGTCTATGTCATATATATAAATGTTTGTGTGAGGTTGTGACCTCACAAGAAATGGTATGGTGTGATAATTATAAGTTGTTATCTGAATTTTTTGTAATACATGTTGGATACGAGAACGTTGGAATGATATCCAAAAAGGTAATAATTTGACTGATTTGGCATGACTAGTTATGATTGTCTGTATTCATGATACATGTCAATATGTGATATGGTAAGGGGATGATATTCACGAGGTTAGTATCTGTTTAATTCATAAAATATGTTGTGCTATGATTTAGTAAAGTGGATTTGAGTAAGTTTTTCTTGATCGAAAAGTTATCCCGAGTCGGTGTTTATGGGAGTTGTATGCAGTTGTGATGTCTATCGATGTGGTTGTGGTGCCTCGGGTGGTGATCCGGACACGATATTTAGTGTTGTGATGCGGGTATTTTCGCACTACGGTGTGGCTGTTGGTGGCGGTGTTGTGATGCCGTCACCGGTTGTGGTGGATTAGGCGGGATGATTATGATTCGAGTTTCGAAAGTACATACCGATTATACATAGTTTGTTGCTCTGTTTGATGTTGCTCCTGCGAGTTTCGGTTTCTGCATGTAGACAGTTGTCTTGCTTATTGATGTTCTCTTTACCAGGTTAAGTTAAGAATGAGGTAGAGTATGATAGGAAATAGAGTTGAATATGTTTTCGTTGTTGTCATGGTATAGTGATGTTCTATTGATGGGATACGGTTGTGAGAGGTCGTTACAATAATTATGATCTTGTTCTAGTTAAGGTTTCAGTAGACATGGTAATGGCAAGTGAGTCGTAGAACATGTGTGGTAATGACCCGAAAGATGCAGGTGGTTCATAATCTTTTGTTGAGACAGTGAGTGTAGGGTATTGGGAATTAGTGTCATGTTAAGTTGTGTATGAGTTTTGCGGTAATGGAAGAAAGAACTTGATAATCTAGTGTGCGTGTACATAACGAGTGTGGATCGTGAGTTATGCTTCTGGGAGATAAGTGCCTTATATAGAGAGGTATGTCATGTTGCGAAAATGTGGAAGAGTGGAAGTTTTGGGTTAAGCTAAAGATTTTGAGGTATAAGTTAGGTGGTTTGATGAGTGAATTAAAGTATGAGAATTGTTTAAGTAAGAGAGCCTTAGATATATGCATGGTGAGTGTTTGGTTTATAGACGGTTATCTTTGACATGTGGTGGTAAAGAGGGTAATGAGATGTATCTAGGAGTTGGTATTAGTGAGTTACGAGGACGTAACATTTATCTTAAGAGGAGTAGGATGCGATAAAAGAGATTTTGATGGTTGTTCATATAGCAAAGATATTTGGAAGTAGAGTGTTGGTGTAGCATAAGATATGGATTTGTATATGTTGTGGTTGATGGTGTTAAAAGGCCATGGCCGTGCTTGTAGTAGTGTGATGCTTCGGAGTATGAGAATATTTTATATAATGTTGACAGTTGGAGGATGATGTTATGAGTCCGAGTAAACTTCGAGGACGAAGTTCCTTTTAAGGGTGGTAGAATGTAACATTCCGTTTGATGTCTATGAGTGTCTTGATTTTGGATTTGATAGTGGATGATATTATGGAGCTAGCAGCGTTAGAGGATGGTAGTTGGTTATGTATGGAGTTGGTGTCGTGAGAGATATATATATGTGGAGTTGATACGATATCGTGAGCCATGTTGTGGAGGTAGGAATAGTTAGTGGAGTTGGTGTTACGAGTTCATGTTTGGGTTGGAGTTTTGTTTTGAGTTCTTAGTCACGTTGTTGTGTCTTGATCGAGTTAGTATGTTTGTTTTTATGTATGGGTTGAACTTCGGGGACGAAGTTCTTTTTAAGGAGGGAAGACCGTAATACTCCGTATTTATAGCCTTGGGGTACTTTATAGAGTAGCTCTTACTCGTCGAGTAAGGGTAAGTGTCGCAACAAAATAGTTTCGACTGTTGGGCACTCGATCGAGTAGCTGGGGCACTCGATCGAGTAGGGTGGTACTCGATCGAGTACCTTGGGTACTCGATCGAGCGTCCGGTTTTACGGGGGAGTTTTCGCGGGTTTTGTTAATTATGCGATTAGGGTATTTAAACCAATTCGTCTTTGTTTTAAAACACTTTTACCAAAACCTAAAACCTGTTTAAGAGAGAAAGCAAAGTAGTTCTTCTTCCTAATCGCATCCTTAACGATTCCCTGAGTTCGATTTGGTCGATTCTCGTTGTTTTTCGTGTTGTTGGATTCCTTGCGTCGAGGGTAAGCTTCTAGCATAATTTTTATAATGTTTTGCTAGTTTTGGTCAAACCCTAATTTAGGGTTTGGGGGTTTTATGAGTAGTAAGTAATTGGTAGCCTTTATGTGTTATGTGTGATAGGAGGAGAATTCGTAGAGGAGCCGTTTTGAGACAAATTTGTTTAGATCGTCTGCGTGTTTGCTTTCCGGGTAGGATTTCCTACTCGCATTAGTCCCATAATGGGATATTGGTGATGTCTTTGTAGTTAGTGTTTGATTGTGATTGTGATTGTGATTGTGATTGTGATTGTGATTGGTTGTTGATGGTTCTCGAGATGCGTTCTCGGTTGAGTGGGGTCACTTGCGGGAGTGATCTCACGCCCTAGTTTCGCCCTTCGTGGAACCCGCCACGAAAGGGGATGTGCACAT
The DNA here is from genome assembly GCF_048544455.1 of Silene latifolia. Taxonomy (NCBI): domain Eukaryota; kingdom Viridiplantae; phylum Streptophyta; class Magnoliopsida; order Caryophyllales; family Caryophyllaceae; genus Silene; species Silene latifolia. Next base: position 398,514,736 of record NC_133538.1, read on the forward strand.
TAATGATACAGGGGTTATCGCTCGTACGATGAGCGGGGCTTAGGTGGGAACGGCCGCGTCCCCCATCGCGGCAGGCTGGTCCAAAGGACGATCGGTGTTGAGATGATGATGGGAGTTGGTGTTGTGTGTATGTGTGACAGTTCAATTTGTCTGTTTGCCTTATTGTTATTGTCTGCTTTGATTGTGTGATTAGTACGACCCGGTGTTGTTTTGTAAAACCCGCGGTGATCCATTCGGGGATGGTGAGCGAGATATTGAGCGGTATAGAGATGATACGGGGATATAGTCTGGGATGGCCACGACATGACGATAGAGTCTTCCGCTGTAGTTTAGCTTTTATTTACGTTTCATTGAGAAAGACATTTTGAATAATGTATTGCACTTTCAGTTTGGTTTCGAGGATCGTATTCATTCATTAAACTATTTATAATAAATGTTGTTTCTATTTTGTCTATTTGATTATCATACCTCGGGCAACCGAGATGGTGATGTCTCCATACCTGAGTGGTCCTGGTAAGGCACTTGGAGTATGGGGGTGTTACAACCTATTATATGGATAAACAGATAAGCATCTCATGAACATCATCTCTACCATTTCACAGAATACACATGTGTTATTAATACACATAAAATTATAACTAGCCATGTCAAATTAATCAAATTATTACCTTTTTGGATATCATTCAATTAAATTACCGTGCCCAACATATATATTACATAACATTCATAAAACAACTTTATAATTATCACACCATGCCACTTCTTGTGAGGTCAGAACCTCACACAAACATTTACACATATCATAGACCCGTAATCACAACCAACTAGTCAATCCGGATCACGTAAGTTACCACTCGATAAAGGTTACCTGCCGCCCGAGTTTAACTCATATGCCCCTCATAACATATTCCCCCATTCGCACAACCATCACTTCCTGCCAAATATAACCATACCTTTACTATTCAACTATTAGCATCCGCCTCATCTAACCACATCTTATACCCTCTCACCATCATACACAACGATCGGGTCCCTACCAAATCAACCTCGTTAGAATTGTTACCTTTCTAATATACCATCACTCTTAACCACTAGTGATAACACCACCATGCCACCACTGCTCGTATATCAAACTTCTTACACTCATATCAAAATAACATGGTTTTTCTCCTATTTTTGGTTAACATTCCAAATAACGAACATCAAACCCATCCACAAAATTACCTCAACATTATTCCCAATACTATCTTATTTGTATTGTCATCCAACCCTCCACCAGATATCTCGTCTCGTGCCAATACTCCACCAACTTCTTACTCCCTTAATTCCTCGAAACTCATTATCAATCATGTCGTCCTGAAACTCCTATATAACCTTTAGCTAACATCCTCGTGATACTATCACACATTTCGATGATTCCTTACCTTTATATCACATAACTCCGGTGAACATTTTCCTCAGCTTACTTTTATCCTTCTTTTCTCTTTACACTCAATAATACCAATTAATAGTTCAACTCCTTATTCCTTCTAGCTAACTCTTTAGAATTCCAGTTACCCCTTCGTTGCTCCAAAACTCAAATTCCATTATTTTCTACCGACATCCACTCACTCTTTCTTACCATGGATATTCTCCTATTATGCTATCACTCACACTTGCCACTAATCTATCCATAGAATCAACGTTTAATGTTCAAACAATTGCATCTCCCTTTTTACATCTCTAGAAATCAGAATTCATTTAATACCGTTAATTACCCAAGGAAATCACACAGTAGTTTCATATTTTAATAAACCAAACCTCCCAAACTCACTCACTGTGTACAAATACACCTCGCGACATGTCTCCACAAAGTTCACTATATATTACTCTTCTCAACCCCTTTAAACGAACTTTCACTACATATATCCATAACCCACACGACTCCTAACCATTTCCCTCCTTAATTCTTTACACATCTCAAGCTGCCACTATCCACATCCTTACTTTCAATCTTTTTATTCTCACGTTCATTATACTCACATCATCCCTTGCCCATATTCACTTACTTTTACATTACTCAACACACAATCATATCACTCATCCCGTCTCGCAAAACGTGCGCCATGCCTCAATAAACTATACCAATCTTCCTTTTCTTTTTCCACCGTCTATCATAATCACATATAACTCATATCCTCCCCACCGAACTCATACTCATCATAAGTGCCACTCTTTACATCATAAGATTGGGTAACTTACGCTTCAGGACCAACATACATGTAAAACAATGCATAAAGAAGTAATACAACACCTTTGAATTAAACATATTATGCAACGAATGTCAAAAGATAAACATATGACCCGAAACACGCATATGACCTGCACAGAGCCCACTCGATCGAGTACTAGAACCTACTCGATCGAGTTGAGGCTACTCGATCGAGTGCCCAACATGCTCGATCGAGTGCCCCGACTCCAGAACCCAAACAGACCCTCTGATCTCTGACCTACTCGACCGTGTAGCCTGGCTACTCGATCGAGTGACCCCATACTCGATCGAGTGCCCTAGGTACTCGATCGAGTGCCCAAAAACACGATTCTGGTCAAAATAACGACAAATACCCACTCGATCGAATCAAACCCACTCGATCGAGTCATGCAGACTCGTGAATACTACCCACATGTTATCTCACATACCCCAACGTACTATGCATTCATTATTATTTCAACATTATGATTACAACTACGCATTTAAATCTGCGCGACTCCTCATACAATCAACAAAATAATCTACTTCGTGTTATCAAGTGCCACGTTATAAACAACCATCATGCTTTTCATCCAATTCGTTATACAAAACACATATCATTGAACCTCTATTCTTCATGTTACTTCTTACCAAAAGCCAAACATTACCATCTATCATGCTCATATAACATTCAACTTTCAATCATGTATTACCCGCATGTTTTAAATTTTCATAACTTTTCATAACACAAACCACACTCATACACTACAAATCCTATTTTCATGTTGCTAATACAACAACATTACAAATCCACTTCATCACATAAACACTTCCATAATCAAGAAATTCATATCCTTATGAAATTGTCACTTCATCTTTTCCAATCAATTCATCTAGTTCAATCACATACTTCATCTAACAAGCGCATATGATATGATAGTAGACAATTATACGAACCTAATACATAGCTTTACGCAAACAAAACTACGAAAACAAATCTTATCACACCCCCTAACCACATGTTAGTAGGATTGCCTCATTATAAATCATTCGTCCTGCAACATCATTATTCATCACACATCCTCATATACGAACTACTTTCTTTTTCTACCATATCATTCATCATTCTCATATACTTTTTCAACGATTCCAACCAACATGTAAACCAACTATCATGCAACATGCTTTCAACAAACCATATACAAAATCACATCGTCTCCATCTTTATCCACATTCCCCATTCTCCACAATCATACATTCACTGGTTCATACCACACATTACTATATAGATACACAATACACAAGGTAAACACATAGCGATCCCGACTCATATCCCAAGGTGGCCGGTTCAAAATTGTAGGGCGAGTTCGCGACTTTAGGACGTCTCCCAAGTCTTTGCATTAGCTCCTACAACCTTTACCCCGGATTCATTTTAATTGACTCCCTATATTCATTGGATTTATTGGTTACAGGTTTCAGGATCGTCGCTCTGATACCATTTGTAACACCCCCATACTCCAAGTGCCTTACCAGGACCACCCAGGTATAAGGATACTACCATCTCTTGCTACCCGAGGCATGATAATCATAAGACAATGAAGAAACATACTTTATTAAATAAGTTTAAGTGGTTACATAACAAAACCAACTGTAAGCAAAATACAACTGTTCTCAAACTATAAACCAATTGAATGGAACTGCCTTAACAAACACAAATGAAGACTAAAGACTCGATATGTGATGACTCCATCCCACTAGATCCCACGCGTATCCAAGATATACCGTCAAGCAAATCGCTCACCACCCCCGAATGGATCACCACAGTTTTAAAACATTTAAACGGGGTCGACTAATCCCACAATTTATATACATATCAACAATCCGATAAATGTACACTCACACCGTCACACATACAAATCACACCAATCCCAACAATCTCAATCACCGATCGTCCACTGGACCACCCTGCCAAAAGGGGGGGACCGCACCGTACCTAACAAATCCCCGCTCCACATAGTGAGCGATAACCCTGTCCATTAATGTGCACATCCCCTTCCATGGCGGGTTCCACGAAGGGCGAAACTAGGGCGTGAAGCCACTCCCGCAAGTGACCCCACTCAGCCGAGAACGCATCTCGAGAACCAATCAACAACAATCACAACCACAATCACAATACAATTATTATATCAAACATCCAATTACAATACATCAACCAATATCCCATTATGGGACTAATACTGAGTATGAAATCCTACCTGGTAAGCACACATTCAGACGGTCTCTACTGCTCAGTCAAAAGGCCTCTTCTATGAACCCTCCTCCTATCATACAACACATAGAGGCTACCACATCATATACTACACATAAAACCCCCAATCTCTAAATTAGGGTTTAACCAAATCAAAGGAAATACAATAAAAAGGGTACATAGATCTTACCCTCGACGCAAGGAACTCAACGGTACGAACAACGACAAGAACTGACCGTCTGAACTCCGGGAATTGCTAAGAATGCGATTAAGAAGATGAACTTGTTTGCTTTCTCTCTTAAACAGGAATTTAGGTTTTGTAAAAGTGATTTAGAATAATGACGATGAAGCTTAAATACCTTAATCGCATAATTAACAAAACCCGAGAAAACACCCCGTAAAACCGGACACTCGATCGAGTACCCAAGGTACTCGATCGAGTACCCCCTTACTCGATCGGGTGCCCCAGCTACTCGATCGAGTACCCAACAGGTCAGAAACTATTTTATTTCGCAACTTATCCTTACTCGACAGAGTAAGGCCTACTCGATAGAGTACCCCAAGACTTATAAATACGGAGTATTACAGTGGGTTCAAGCCTCATCAACAACATTTTGTTAACTTCGGTCAACTTTGATGGTCAAGCGTCGGCGTTGACCATCAGAGTTAACCAGAATTAACAACTTAACTACATATGTTAAATTACTAATCTAGCCCTCCACTGGTGGCTGTTGACCACCATTCACCATCGTTGACCCACTGTTGACCGGCAGTCAACCGCCGTCGTTGACCATCAGAGTTGTCCGGAGTTAACAACTTAACTACATATGTTAAATTACTATTTTAGCCCTTAATTAACCACTTGAATTTAAATTAAGTTTGCCACGTGTTGTGATACTATTGGTTGTGTATGGAATTCCCAAACACAATGTCTATCCGTAGCCTTTTTTATATACTAGTTGTCTCTCCGCGTGCGTTGCGCGCGGAGATCCAAGACACGTTTTGTTTTGTTGTCGAAGCTATTCTGTTTATGTCTAATGTTAACTGCGGCCTTCTTAATGTACCGTGTTGTTTAGTCTGTTGCAGATTTACACACTCTATATATTTCGTCTTGACATATTTGGTAATACAGATACTCACGTGTGTCCCAAAGCAAAACATCTCCTGCACTAAGAAACTACATAACAGAATTATTTTTGTATGATCCATAGCAAAGTCACTGTAATGACCTTCTACAAATAGATGACATCCTTTTACAAACAGATGCATATGTCGTAATTAAATAGTTGTCATATTTATTGTGAAGTTTTGTAATCATTTTTAGTCGAACAGAACATCTCTTTTTCTCCCGGTTCATTGTTCTATGTTAGTATGTTACTTAAAAACTAAAAATACTGAAGTCTCGTATGCAATTCACATGATCGAGTGAATGAGTATGAGAATTAACATTAATAATACATGGACCTTAACTTTGATGCACTTAACGCTGATCATTGAATAGAGATATGGAATTAAAACAATTGAAAAATTAACTTGTGTTGATTTCGGTTCATTTAACGTAGGATGATTCAAGTTGACCATTGATCTCCAAATTCTTAAATTTAAGAGGATGCTTCACATTGACCATGGTTCTTCAAAATCTGGAAATTAACACACCATTTTTCACTCTTGCATTCTTGCTCTTCTAATGGTACTATTCGAATTTGGGATTCTCGAACTTTCCAACAGGTTGATTATCATCTCCATTCTCATATATTGTTATCACTTTTCCCTTCTCCTCCTTCCTTTTCCCCTATTCGTTGCCTCACAACCTCCTTATTCTCTTTCCATTGCCACTCCCCACTCCCCACTTCTCATTTTCATCTATTTCTATCCATCAGGTTGATTATCATCTCCATTCCCATATAATATTGTCGGTCTGCTAATGATGACTCTGGTCTCATTTGGAAAGCCCTGGATGTTTGTAGTATAAGCAGATGTGATAAGCAGTGGTTTAGACTGAAGCATTTGATGTGATTAGGCTAGCATAAATAAAGCCTATAAGAGCCGTACCTTAAAAGTACTTTCCAATTGCAGATAAAAAAAACATTAGATACAAACTTAATAGATTCACACACTGGTGAGCAATATAATTAAGATATCACAAATATGCAAATTTGGAGCAACTTTTCCTACAATATATATAGATAGAAAAATAGGCTTCTGAAAATAAATGACATCTCGGAGTAACCAGTTCATGTTAAAGGCGGCCATAGTCTAATGCTTTACCCTAACTAAAAAAGAAAAAAAAACTCTAGCTCTTCATTCCGTATGCGTTTTGTTCCTCTCGATCCTTCATTATTTGCACTCCTGTAGTCTCTAGGTACCCTATAATTATCCTTAGTGAGCCATGGTTGCCAATTGTTCGATGAATCTGATGGTTGTCCTACCATACATACACCAAACAAAAAATGAATTAGTACCGCATTAATCTAGGAAGGAAAAAAAATCTAAAGAAAAAGTACATCTCAGTATAATAAACATTCATATGTTAAAAGTACATAGAATTAGAAATTGTGTAAAGAGATATCAATACATACGTATAATAAACTGGAACCAAAAAAATTTTCCTGGCCAAAGAAGAACTTATTTAAATCCCTTGGAACACAAGTACACAACTGATGATATTTATTTCCTATAAATGGGAAGTCAACTTGTTTGAACAAGACTAATTATATCTCGTATCTGAGTAAGAAACTGAAATATGCCTTACCAAGTGGTATGTATTGACCCGTCTTAAGCTTAAGACGGATAGTACCATCTTAAGAAAGACTTACTGAAAAACCAACACAAATCTGCCCACACAAAGTAAACGACTACTTCAGCCTAAGACCAGCAAAAATAGGACCTCTAGCCTATTTTCGACCAAAACTGATCGAAGATTGTTGGATGTTAAGTTTTAAGTAGGCATTTAGATCTTTTCTCCGAAGTCAACACTTTGCACTAATCATTTCCATTTAACCAAGTTTTTACGACTCTGTATAAATTTGACATCTATTTACGTCAAAAAATTTAGTATAATCTCGGGATCTGCTATAGTTGGCTCTACTAAAAAATCAAATCAGAGCCACTCGGAGAAAAAACGAAGTTGGATCAAACTGTCAAAACTCCTCCAACTACTAATGTGCATGGACGAATAACTTGACGAACACAAAATTAAAACACACATGGAAACTCCATTTAATCATTAATGTTAAACTTGGCTTCAATTTGAGGGAGTAGTTTTGAGAGCCAAAGAGAACGACACTCATAGTATAAACTGCCAAGCACAGACGTTTTCATAAAGCTTCAGTCAAATTCAATCAAATAGCTCATCAAGTGAAACTGAAGTCAGCAGTAAAGAAAACAAAAGTAATGGTCCCTAAGAAAAGGAGCATTACATAAACGATCCCTATAGGAAGGTAGAAGTCATAGTTGGCAAAGTGTCAAACACATAAATCTCAGTGAGGTAAAATCAAAATATCATGTACTCCATACTACATTATGTTGTAAAGCCGCACACAACTCGAAGCTAATGTAAGGTAATCTACTTGCCCCTTCCAATGTCCTTGACACCACAAATTTGTTCCTCTCCCATAGTCAGCTCAATGCTTAGAATCAGGTATTTCCGATCTGCAACTCGGATCTCCGTATCACCAATTATTCTTCTACTCCCATCCCAAACAGTAAACACTCACACCAAAAGGGATTAAGTACATCAAAATATGCACAAGTATTCTAGTTATACATTCACCATTTAGCACTACTACTTAATTAACTCATTACTCACTCATCTGGGTGGTATCTATTGTTTCTCTGAATTCTAAGCCGATTCTTCTTTAATTCTGCACACCTTTAGCGTTCAACTCAACTGGGTAAAGTATTCCATCTCTGATTTACCATCTATTCACTAAAATGGATCCCGTCTTTTCAAATGAATTCCATACATTCTCCCAATTTTTGTTGAGGTACATCCTATCCTTTTCCAAATCAATTTAGAGTGTTTCGTTTTAATTTTGTTGTAATTTGATTTGATATTGACTGGAATTGTATATTTGTATTAGGTAGCGTTTTGATACTCAAATTATGTGATGGTTTGCATTTTTATTGAAAAAAAAAATGTTTGTTTGGATTCACTCAATTACAGATTGTTTGATTTCATGCCTTTATTTCGATCATACTTGCCTTTTTTTTTACTCTAAACTAAGTTAAAATCCCTACTCAAACTTGGTTTAAACTGTCGTGATTTCTTCATTTGCGGCAACTTAATTGGAATTTTAACCAAAATTAAAATCCTTTTTACCCAATTTAAATAATCTAACAATTTCACCCTCATTTAAAGGCAGTTTAATTTCCTATGAGTGAAATATGATGGGATCACCTAGAACAATGAGCAAGGGAAGGGTAATACCTGATGTTAGGCCCAGATTAGCCTGGCCTGACCATAACCTGGCCTGACTTTACAAGGCTGGCTAAAGAAGACGAAGACCGGACCATTCTAGCTATTACTGCAATCAGCTTGCCTTATACTGGAAGAGAAGCCTGAAGGAAAGCATAGAATAGCCTGGAAAAGCTCTCGAGCAGGCTGTATTGAATTACCAGACAGTGTGACTATCACATAAAGGAAATGATCATGCCCTATTTTCATGGAAGACCAAGTCCAATTCCAAAAGCATCTTATTCCCATATAACTGATCGTATAAAAGGAAAGAAGCCCACGTTCATTGAAGAGGACTCAGTCAAGCGGATTAATAGGAGGTGTGCGCTATATTTCAGGAAGTAGCTACCAACGGCTAAGAGGAACGTTGAACATCATCCAAACGTTATCATTTGAGAAGTATAAATAGAATGAAAACACAATTGTAAAAGATATACACTTTTTGCTTATTAATCAATATATATCACAAATTATCCTCTATTTTCTCTCTAGTATTTGAGTTTATACGCATGTTTGTATTTAGCCTATATTAAAAACATAACAACACAATTTATATCATATTCTCTTCTGTCATTCGTTCATACTTTTATTTCTAATTTATAGAACTAGATACCCTGATCACGTAATAAATAGGCCGGATCCTTTCAGGAAAATCCTGCTAAAACACCTGAGAAGGCGTAGAGTTTGCCAAATTGGAGCCAAAAGAGAACCACTCAGGTAGAACCAACGATTTCCACTGTAGCAAAAGTTGAACAATTTAGTAAAAGAAGACAATAATTAGGATGATTAGGATGACATTCAATGATTAGAATGAAATTCAAAGTAGATAGATGACGAAATCAGTATGTGAAAAAGCATAGTACTGAACATTCAAAGTATAGAGACAATAATATTTCCAGAAGAAAGTGGAGAACTGAAAATTGGGAAATTGGAAAATTGGAAAATTGGAAAATTGGAAAATTGAAAAATTGGACAATTGGAAAATTGGAGAACATTCAAAGTATAGAAGACAATATTTCCAAAGCATAGTCATACAATTACTATTATGTCATACCGAAAATTGGAGTACTGAAATAGTAACATTTGTGCTAATTTACAAAGGTAAACAAGGATCATAATATAAGCATACAAAACATTCAGAAACAAATCATTCCAAATTTTATAGGCATTAAGTGATTTATGAAGTCAACTCTGATAGAAAGAATAAATTGATCTTACGAAAGATGGATTACCTACCGAATCTGCTAATGACACAAGTGAGACGATGATCATAATTATAGAAGTCCCGAAACGGAAGATAGGAATACCCCATTATAATGGGCACGGATCTCTGAACCAAGAAGAAGCTTCCCATGCATTTGAAACATCAGTCCGGCAATGCTTCATGGTATAAGCATGCTTGATGCCTGCATCGACTAAGATATTTGAACTTGGTATGTTTGGGCTGCAACCCTTGAACTTTACAGGCTTCACCAATAAGGGAAAAAGCATATGTCAATACAATCACGATACTTAGTGACACCTGCAATTATTGACAAGGATAAATAAATTCGATAATGTTCATATAATATCCAAATAATGTGAACATCCACATGTTTTCTATCAGAGAGTGAATATTGCAAGTATTAACGCATAAATTTGGAATATTCGATGTCGTGAAATGGATACCCCTTTAATATACTGGAAAATAAGAGGAAGAAAATAAAGTCAATGTTTAACTAAATTTCGGGCAACCACCAGCTGAAACTAAATCATACATTTTCTGATCAAAAGCTCACCAGTGTGAAGAAAAGAAGCAATAAGATTTGAGGAATGCTTATTTCGATACAACTGCCAGCTTCAGAAAACCCATAGCTGAAAATGCTAAACCTACAACACCAACCTCCCCCTCTCAATCTGAATATGACCAAGCACAAACTCTCTATACCAGTATACCTCCTCCTCCCCATCCATCCATGCATCTCTTATTCCTTTTCTATCTCTCAATCTTAATGTGACTAAGACCAGGCACAAACTCTCTACACCGACCTTCCTCCCCTAATATCTTTTCCCCTATCTCTCTTTCTCCCTCTCTCGAACCCCTGTCGGCCTCCATTCCCCCTACACATGAGAAGGCAATCTCAACCAAGCACATACACTCTCCATCCCTCCTTCAAGAATCCAGGGCGATCGAGTCGGGGTTTGCCAAACATGAGAAGACTATCTGAAGAAAATCAAACATAGACGTTCTCTCCCTCTTTTCCATTTCATCGCTGATTCCCTCTCAATCTGAACAAATACAAATTAACAAGCACCGAGTCTCCTCCCTCCCTCCATCCCTCTTTTTCAGTTCCCTCTCAATATAACCAAAACTAGACAATAACGAACTGGAATCTTGCCATTCTAACTACACTCCAAGCAATGACCGCTAATTAAAGAAGGGGCCAATTTAGGGTTACAAAAGCCCAAGATGCTTACGATGAAAGACAGATGTAACAAATGAAGACAAATAGAGTACACTATGACCTTATCATCATCATGGCAAATTATATCGAATTTGACCACAATTTCCCACTTCAGGTTGTATGCTCAATATGGCAAATTATATCAAATTACATTATAGAGATTTCCACTGAACTCAAGTACTCAACATAATAAAATTGGATCTTTAATTCAAGCACAACCTAAATTGGATCCTTATATGGGGTAATATTACCCACTTATCCTCGTTTCCATCTTGCAGCTTAAATATAAGTCAGTAACCATAAAAGAATATCACAATACTATATAGTGAGTATTAAAAAATACAATATCTATAGAAGAGAATACGTACCTGAGTGTATTATGGGTACCTTCCTCACTCCTCAGTCACAAACAACAGCTTAAGATCGGAATAATAAAGCTCCATAACAACCTTGTGATCATATGGCTCCTCGCCTTCATGACTGCAATTTCTTACTGGCCTGCGAGATAATTAGTACGATAATTAGAGAATGATAGATACATCATGACATCGTGTATTCATATTAAATTATTAATCCATGAGTTTCTTAATTATACCTTAATCATATTCAATATACTCATTATGGCATCATGAGCAGCCTCTTCGGGTAGCCATAATTGCTTCTGCAAATTGGGGTCCTAGGAAAGGAAACACCAGCCTACTTTACAATCTCTTCCATTTACATTTTTCTGATTTTTCGACGGTTCAATATCTTGATAGCAACTTTATGACCCGTCAATTTGTGTCCTGCAATTTTCACCTTACCAAATGACCCAATCCCCAGAGTCTTCCCAAGGTTGTAGTTATGCAAGTAAACATCCACTGCACCAGCTCAGCTGGTTTGACCATCCATTTCCTGCACCAATACGGAAACTACCTCGTCAGAAGAGTAATATCAAAACCTATAAGCGCTATATTTCAATATTTGAACTACTATTTTTTTATCCGCAAATGAACACATATCGCCCTAATAAACTACAATCAAGTAAACACAAAATCTTCTACTCTTCTATGAGACAATCTTACGTTAATATAAAGTGCGTCCAACCCAGTTAAACCAAAAAGAATACTCATTTGCCCACTCAAAAATCAAAATCTAGCTACTTATTAGGCCTCTTGATAATCTCATTATGAGACCGTCTCATAACAGAATTTGTTAATAACAAAATGCATACACTAACTCAGAACAAACGAAAACGACAGAGATGCATTCACTGATAACTCTCTTAATCTTCAAAATTAAAACCAACAACTTGCTTCCATTAGACCAAAAAACAATGCTCCCTGTGTAATCCTTTTGATGGATACCTCTTAAATATCACATTAACACTCAAATTCTTAAATATACTATAATAAATTTATCTATTGACATGACTTCATCTATAAAACTTAAAAGTTACCCCCAACATCTACTTTAACAAAGGCAAAATTAAAGAGTAAATCTAAGTCGCCGTTAAGATATACCTACTGTATTGTCCGGGATCCAAACAGAGGAAAGCAAATTGGGATTCTCCCGCTATCATCAAAAGAGATTGTATAAACAGGCATGAAAATACACACATTTCATCATGTATTTTTAATTTTATGTTATGTTTATTTGGCTATTTCTGCCTCAACTTTAATCGAGTGTGAGAGTTGTCTTAAGTTAAGACGGTCTTAAGCAAGACCAACTGATGCGTTGCTAATAGAAAACACTCAAACTGTTTCAAAATTCGATTGATTGAACCAATCAAGCAACTCAAAACTAAACCAAAGTACAAAATCAAACTCTTCTCCTAATTTAACAGAACTGCAACAACAAAAACAACTATACATACAAAAAGACTCAAACTTTATTTACATAGAGCAACAAAAGATCAAACCTTTGAGAATTTCCTGAATAGCTGAAATTATTAATATAATTATGCTTTCTGGGTTCACTGAAATTCTTATTCTTCTCAGTATTTAACAACATTATGCTAACCTGCGTGATCAAAAAACATATACTCATATCAGAATGCAAATAATCCATTAACGAAATAAACTATAAAACCCATAAGTTAAATTTAATCAAATTAATAAAGCTTTCAACTTTTAGAAAAGTTAGCTAATAACTCACTAAGGAAACGACAAACTCTTTTATAAAACCGTCTTATACAATAATTATAACGTAATATTGGTTTTTTTTTAATCCCTCATTCCTTCAAAGTTGAAATATTTATCTTAAATAACCAAAATCAGCGCCCCAAAAAACAAACATGTTGGTCTAGTTGAAATCAAACGCGTCACACCAAGTTTACCAACATAAAGTACTAAAAGGTCGATTAATGTTGACTCGTGAGCAAACATCCATAAGATATGACCCCTAAAATTTTAGTTGAAGAAGCCAATCTGATAAGCTTGAGTTCCATTCCATCTGTCAACAATAACAACAATACAATGATTGCAAAGACAATATACTTCCAACAACAACACCCATTATGACGCAAAAAATAAATGATCAATGAACCATATAATTGAGCCACTTACCAAACCATAAATGCGTAGATCCAAAATCCGCAATTTCGGGGCATTATCTAAGGAAGAAGCATCATCATCCGAAGAAGGAGCTGAGGTGAAAAAAGAAGAGTAAATCAGTTAACAAATTGAAGGCGGTTAAAAATTCATTGTTAAGAATTGTAAGACAAACCCAATTTAATTTCCGAGCAACTGAAGACAACAACTGTAAAAATATCAATCACAAACGGAACAATAACAAGACCACTAAATCTAATCAGAATACACAACCCTAATTAATTCCTGAGCAACTGAAGGCAGCAACTCTCAAAATTATCAATGCACACAAAATAATAACAAGACCACTAAACCTAATCATAAGACACAACCCTAATTTAATTTCCGAGCAACTGAAAGCAAAAACGCTAAAATCATCAATCAAGTTAAGGTAACAATTTAACAATAGACTTACGGAACAATAAGGTATGAGGATGGCTGCTCACTTACCGATGCCAAAACCTTCAGATCTACAACCTCCGTTAAAACCGTGTGCAAATGAAGCGACTTATTGTAAAAATGAAAGTAAGGGAAGAGAAAGCAAGAAAGAGAAGGAGAATGGTAGATAAAGAGGCGAGAAGAGTAGCAGATCTAAACCATTTCTCAGGGAACCCGTATAGAAGGAGAAATAATGATAAATGATTAGAGATTAAGAAATAATGAGAGCTGATTAGAGATGCAGAGAAGGAGAATGAAAGAGTTCAAACTAACCAGATAAAGGAGAAGGAGAGGCGAAGAATAAATGGAGAGAGACAAGAGAGAGGCAATAATAATAATAAAGAAGATTAAAGAGCAACAACAGTACACAGACTGTTCCTCCCGTGAGCAGCATGAATGCTACTGGTCTACTGTTCATAAGCAACTAATTTGCACAAGTTTGGACATTTATAAGGGTTGTAGATAGTGCTAAAAATGTGGATAAGCATGTTGGTTTTCATACCAAATCCAACCATACAACCGCCAATCAAGATAAATATCATTTATCATAATTATATTCACTTAACCACTTGATAATTTCGATTATATGAGTGTGCACTCCGCACCCCTTAACTCCATTTAACTCGTTTGTACCGATTTTGATTTTGATCACAACTCATTTAAGTGTATTCGAGTTTTCAGACTAATGTACATGATGTGCTCGATGAATTGCCACTTCCTGATTTTATTATCAAAGAAATGGATGAAACTGCCACAACTGTTGAACTTAACTCCATTGGAGGTGATTATGAACTCGACTAGTCAAGGACGACCATTTCACTCACAAGCAGCAACTATTTGTAAAACTGGATGCATTGGATGGCTCTTTTTTTACATGATTTGGTCATCGTAAATGCTAACTGACATTCTTCAAAGTTTGATCTTCCATGATTGTCCACTTTTTGGACCAACACCTAGCGATATTAACGTGGATAATGCAGACAATTTGTGCTTGAGTATCCACATTTTCAGGGGTGCACCAAGTCTTTTATCATACTATATAGTTCAACTTGTGAATTTTGTTAAAAATGATGTATTCGTAATCGCTAAGAACTCCCCAAGGATGGTTAGAGCTTACAAGTCATCACCATTTATGCTGTTCGGTAAGTTAATCATATACAGCAAGGGTGAGATTCCATTTTAGCTAAAGGAACATCCCACAAGACACAAAACATTTACTCCTGTTTGTTCTGTTGTTGTGTGCAAGTCTCTCTCGCTTTCTTTATAGTGGTTCGTATATTAGGCGAGATATTAGCAATATATTAGGCTTATTATTAGTAATATATTGTTAGGTTGTTTTAGTAACAAATAAGATCCCATATCATTTGTGATATGATCTTCCTAATAATAAGCCTAATATATTGCTAATATCTCGCCTAATATACTGCTATTATATTTGTGATATCATGGTATCGAGCCAAGTTTTTTTCTAAAAAAAAAAAAAAACTAAACCTCTATTCTTTCGACCTCAGGCAGTCGCCTTCTTGCCATGACTAAAGGTGAAGATACCTCGCAGTCACAACTATCTACGCAAAAAATCGATCCCTTATCTCCATTTTTTCTCGGATATGGGGACATTCCGGGAATTAAAGTTTCTCAAGTCCTCTTAACCAGTCACAACTATGACAATTGGAGTCGCTCAATGCGAATGTCGCTTAAATCTCGTCGAAAATTCGGATCTTGAGACGGCTCCATTAAAAAGCCAATAGACGACTTCATGCTAGGGCAATGGGAGGTTCTCAATTGCACCATTGTTCAATGGATTCGGAATACAATTGATTCGTCTGTGCTCGAAAGCGTCCCTTATGTCGAGGATGCAGCCGCAGTATGGGGGGATTTGGAGGAACATTTCGCGGTGGTTGACGGTACGTCGATTCATTCTCTAAAGACTGAACTTGGTGAATGCAAGCAACGAAAAGGTATGTCCGCTACTGAGTAGTATGGTAATTTAAAGTCGCTGTGGGATGCCCTTGCTATACACGAACCCCCGTTTGCATGTGATTGTGGCCGTTGTACGTGTGACATCGCTACCAAAGCAATTAAAAGACTTGATAATGAACGTCTTCATCAATTTTTTATGGGACTTGACCGTAGCTTGTATGGGACACTCCGCAACCAACAATTTCAACTTGACCCCTTACCCACCCTTAATCGCGGCTATCATGCTGCGCTACAGGCCGAACGTCTCCTTCACGACTCCTCTCCGACATCTGATGTTACTGATGTCGTGGCTTATGCTGTTCCAGGGGTTTCACGCACTCTCGCTGATTGGAAGGCGTTGCATGAGCAAGAAAAATTGGATCGACGCAAACTTTTTTGTACTCATTGTACCATTAATGGGCACGACATTAAATCCTGTTTTGTTAAGCTTAATAAATTTCCCGATTGGTGGGGTAGTCGGCCTCGTACCCTAGCTGAGTTGCGTCGTCGTAAGGGTGGTGGGGCAGGTTCTAGCTCACGTGAGACTTCCGGTGATGCTCCTGTTTATGCCAACGTCGTTCATACTGTTCCCTCGAATCGGTTGTCTGGTACGTGTCTTTCTTGGATCATAGATACCGGTGCTTTTAACCTTGTTACCGGTGATTTATCTCTATTTACGAAGAGCATGGTGATTCCTCCGAGATCGGTAGGGTTGCCTAATGGGAAACAGATTATAGCTTCTAAAATGGGTACCGTTTGCGCTAACAGTAACATAACTCTACAACGGGTTTTATTCGTTCCACACTTACCTTGCAACTTAATTTCCGTTTCCCAACTGACGGTTGATAACGACTATATTTTACAATTTACTAAAGATTGTTGTCTTATACAGGACCGGTCCTTGAGGACGATGATTGGAGCAGGTGAGATCTGGGGTGGACTGTTTTTGTTGACCTCGGCAGACCCGATTTCTTCGATGCACACGATTGGAGCAGCTGGGACGTATGACTTGTGGCGTTGTCGGCTCGGTCATCCAGGGGCAAGTGTGGTTAAATTTATTTCTTTAGCTCAGCCTATTCCATTGAATAATAGCTCGGTGTGTGATGTGTGCAACATCGGTAAACAGACTTGGTCACTATTCGCACTTTCCTTACTGTTGCGGCTATCAAAAAATGGGAATTTCATCAGACAGATATCCATAACGCTTTCTTACATGGTGATTTGAATGAACAAGTGTATATGAAACTCCCACTGAGTTTTAGTCGAGGACATGAGGGCATGGGATGTCATTTAAATAAATCGTTATATGGTCTTTGTCAAGCTCCTCGCTGCTGGTTTGCGAAATTGGCAAGGGCTCTACGCGAATATAGGTTCCGTCAATCCTATTCCGATTATTCTCTCTTTACTTACTCGCTTAACACAATTAGTTTACATGTCTTAATTTATGTGGACGATCTTTTTATAGCAGGTAATGACTCCTCGGCTATCTCCACATTTAAGGAGTACTTAAGTCATTTTAAAATGAAAGATTTGGGATCGTTGAAATATTTTCTTGGCATCGATGTTTCCCGGAGTGTCGAGGGTATCTTTCTAAATCAACGGAAGCATACTCTTGATATTATCACTGAAACCGGCCTTTTGGGTGCAAAACCCGCCTCTACTCCTATGGAAATTAACCATCAGCTCGGTGTTACCCAAACCCCTGTTTTGGGCAACCTAGAACGGTATAGGCACTTAATTGGCCGCCTTGTGTACTTAGATGTCACACGTCCAGAATTGTCTTTTTCTGTCCATGTCCTCTCGCAGTTTCTGCAGCATCCACGGGCAGCTCACATGGAGGCAGCTTTACGGGTGGTCCGTTACCTCAAAGGCAGTCCCGGCCAAGGCATTTTGCTACGGTCCGATAGTAATTTTACGGTGTCGGGTTGGTGTGATTCCGATTAGGGTACTTGCTCCTCAACTTGTCGCTCAGTAATGGGTTGGTTTGTCTTTCTCGGGGACTCTCCTATTTCTTGGAAAACGAAAAAACAACATACCGTTTCGCTTTCCTCGGCCGAAGCTGAATACCGCTCCATGGCCGCAGTTGTGTGTGAGTTAAAATGGCTCAAAGGATTGCTCGAGAACTTGGGTGTTACCCTATCTGCTCCCATGCGACTGTTCTATGACAGTCAATCAGCTATTCACTTAGCTTAGAATCCCGTCTTTTACAAGAGAAAGAAACACATTGAAATTGATTGTCATTTCGTTTGGGATGCTATTACGGATGGTCTGGTCGCACCGTCTCATGTCTCTACTAATGAGCAGGTGGCTGACATCTTTACTAAGTCTTTGGGAGTTCGTCAATTTCACTATCTCGTTCGCAAACTGGGCATTCTTGATCTCCATGCTCCAGTTTGATGGGGGGGTATTAGGCGAGATATTAGAAATATATTAGGCTTATTATTAGTAATATATTGTTAGGTTGTTTTAGATACAAATAAGATCCCATATCATTTGTGATATGATCTTCCTAAAGATATGCTAAGTATTGTACTATATATTGCCTAACGATATTCAATGATAATACACAGAAATACAAACCCATCTCCTTTTTTTCTCTGTTATCATCGTACATGCTTATGTAAAGAAGAAGGACAATAATAGTCGCATTTATGTACACTGGACCATATAAATTCCTGACTTTTATCATGGAGCAACAACCTTTGTAGTACACTGGACCATACTACTTACTACGCTAATTAACTGCTCCAAAAACGGTTAAATATGGCCCAATACCATTGTAAAACAAAAATACGAAACCGTTATAAAACCTACCGTTGTTAATTAGTTGACAACGGTTTTGAAAAACACGAAACCGTTGTTGAAAGTGTGACAAAAAACAACGGTTATGCAAGAACCGTTGTAAAAACTGTGACAAAATACAACGGTTTTTGCACAACCGTTGTTAAAAGTGTGACAAAACACAACGGTTTTGCAAGAACCATTGTAAAAATTGCGACAAAAGACAACGGTTGTGCAAGAACCGTTGTAAAAAGTGTGAAAAAAGACAATCGTTGTCCTATTTTTTTATTATTTTTGTTAATATTTTTATCAGCGTGTTCAGCTACTAAAATGCTATTTTTTCGTTCAGTAGCATTTCAGCATCTTTATATACAAATAATGCCTTCACATAGAGAAAATTCTACACAAAAGTTATAAAAACATTCATTCCTGCATCAAAACACTAGTCTAATTTTTACATAAATATCAATTCTTCATACGCAGGTCTCTATACACATGTTTTCACATAACATCTTATTGATTAAAATGGTACATTATTACATTGCTATCTAGTTTTGTATTTCATTATCATATAAATACTTACTGCGATCCCTCACATTATTAAAAGTCTTTCACCTTGTCGAGCTCTGCGCCTAACATCAGCCCATTTGCGTATTTGTTGCCCCGAAGAGGTATTGGTAGTTTCCTTGATAAAATACTATAAAAATGACAATAGAAATAATAGATTATTATTAATAAGATGTATAAACACTTACTCAAATGAAGTATACTTAAGATCATCAAATGCACTATACTTAAGATTATACAACTCAAAACTGCATCTTAGGAAGTGCAATATTTAAGAATGATTAAAAGATAACAAATTCACAATAACTGATGCATCTCTACTACTTAATGAGAAATATATACAATATAAGGCAGACTATGTAACACCCCCATACACTAAGTGCCTTACCAGGACCACCTAATGCATGTGAATGCTATCATCTCGGTTACCCGAGGCAATGTATATCAAATAAACAATAAAGAAATGTACTTTATTAAGTAAATATAAAGCGATACAAGTCCAATACTAAAACCGTTAAACAAAATACAAATGTTTCCCTGAAATGTCAAACCAACTAAAGTAAATAAATGTTTAACGACACAACGGAAGACTTCTAGACATCTCGTGATGACTCAACCCAGCTATCCATGCACGGCCATCTCATACCTGTTCAATAACTGCTCACCACCCCTGAATGGATCACCACATTTTTCAAAACATTTAAACGGGGTTAGTTACTGATTACACAAAAAACAATACAACAGAAACAATACAACAATCACCCAATCTTCATCATAACTCCACACACCTGACTACACACTAAAGTGTGTAGTTCTGCCATAATACCCATCTCAACAAGTATTCCACACCGCCAGTGGGGGACCGCAGCCGTTCCCTCCTAAGCCCCGCTCATCTCATCCGAGCGATAACCCATGTTACTTAATGTGCACATCCCCTCTGTTGCGGGTTCCACATAGGTCAAATCAAGGGCGTGAAGCCACTCCTGCAAGTAAATCCACTTAGCCGAGGACGCACCTCGAGAACCACAGACAAACAAACACAACCAAATACAAAATCAACAATCACCAATTCCAATACGATATAGACAAATGTTATTAATCAACAACCACAAACAATCAATAACCAACCAACATGTATGTAACCAATAAATGAGTAGGAAATCCTACCTGGAACAAGTAACCACGAGACCGTCACAAGCACCTAATCAGTAATGCTCCTCTACGAAACCTCCTCCTATAATCACATATTCATACAATTGCCATCTAAATAACATAATACTCCCAAAACCCCCAATTCTACCCAATTAGGTTTTAAACAAACTCAATAAAACAGTATAAAAATTATACAAGAATCTTACCTTTGACACGACGAACTCAACGGCGTAAAGAACCCAACGATCCGACAAACTTAGCCTTTGGGATTTGATAATAACGCGAAGAAAGAAACAACGTACTCTTTTCTCTCTTTGAAAGGTTTTTAGAAAAGTGAAAAGTGATTAAGAAAGATGACGGAACCCTTAAATACTAATCACGCGTTATTAACAAAACCCGGCTAAAATAAACCGTAAGACCAACTTACTCAACGAGTAAGTGACTTACTCGATCGAGTGCCCCTTTCTCGATCGAGTGCCTCTTACTCGGTCGAGTGTCACACGTACTCGATCGAGTACTCATCAGGCAGACTACTGTTTTGTATAAAAACACACTTACTCGAGAGAGTAAGCCCCACTCGATAGGGTACCCATAGACTTAGAAAACCGTAGTATTATAGTCTTCCCTCCTTAAAAAGAAACTCGCCCCCGCAGTTCAACCTATACACAAAAACAAAACATACTAACTCAAAGCACGACACAACAACGCAACTAAAACTCAAAACAAAACTCCCAACCGCAACTCAACCCGACTCAAGGCAACTACTAAATATGCAAAACTAACATAAAACGACACCAAAACCTTTTGCGACCATCTCCTACCCCCTTAAAAGAAACATGGTCACATCCCCGTAACCACACATACCTGATAAAAAAGAGACGGATACCGCTCCCTCATAGGCTCTTCTGCCTCCCAGGTAGCTTCCTCAACCTCATGGTTAGACCATAGAACCTTAAGCAACACTGTTTCCCCGTTCCTAGTTTTCCGAACATTGCGATTAAGAATCTGTTTTGGCACCTCAAGATAAGACAAGGACTCATCCAACTCTATGTTCTCCACCTCTACCACATGTGAAGGATCGCTCACATACTTCCGTATCTGAGATACATGGGACACATTATGCACCCTATCCAAAGCTGCTGGTAACGCTAACCAGTAAGCAACCTCACCCACACGATCCAAAATCTCATATGGTCCGATAAACTTCTGGCTCAACTTCCCTTCTTACCAAACCTCATAACCCCATGCATAGGAGATACTTTCAAAAGAACCTTGTCCCCAACCTGAAACTCTATGTCACGGCGATGTAAGTCTGCATAACTCTTTTGTCGATCCTAGGCCGCTTTCATCTTTTGTCTGATCACCTTAACCTGTTCTATCATCTCCTATACCATCTGTGGTCCTAAAACCACTGCCTCGGCTCTCTCATCCCAGCAAATCGGACTCCTACACCTCCTCCCATACAAATCCTCGAACGGTGCCATCCCAATACTCGTGTGGTAGCTGTTGTTATAAGAAAACTCAATCAGATCCAACCTATCCTCCCAGCTACCACCAACCTCCATCACATAAGCCCTCAACATGTCCTCCAAGGTCTTGATAGTTCTCTCTATATGCCCATCTGTCGCAGGATTAAAAGCTGTACTCATCTTCAAAGTAGTTCCCATCAAATCCTGCAACTCTCTCCAGAACCATGAATTGAATCTCGCATCTCTATCTGACACTATCCATAGGCACCCCATGTAAACGAACCACATGCTTCCTATAAGCCAAAGCTAACAGTATCTTGGTCCAAGTATCTTTTATCGGAACAAAATGAGCCGACTTGGTCAAACGGTCAACTATTACCCATATCATGTTGTTACTCTGTTGACTTCTCGGCAAACCCACTATAAAGTCCATAGAGATAGACTCCCATTTCCACTCTGGTACCTCAAGAGACTGAATCTTACCTTGTGGTCATCGCTGCTCTCCCTTAAGCCTCTAACACGTCAAACATCGAGCCATAAACTCAGCTGTTTCCTTCTTCATCCCAGGCCACCAGAAAGTTTTCTTCAAATATTTATATAACTTGTCACCACCTGGATGTACTGAATATGGTATGAAATGACCCTCTGTCATGATTATCTTTTTCAAATCCTCATCATTAGGAACACACCACCTGCCATCAAATCTCACACTGCCATCTGTATGAATAGAGAACCGAGACACTGTCCCTTTCTTTACTCCAGCTCTCCACTCCTTAATCTTAGGATCCAAAGCCTGTTTCCTGCGAATGTCGTCATAAAGATCTGACTCCACTGTCATGTCCCCTATAGCATCCCCTTTCTGTATCATATGTATCCCCAACTTCCCCACCTCATATCTCAACCTCATAAAAAACATAGCTGTGCATAGAGAATGTACACTCTTCCTGCTCAACGTATCTGCAACCACGTTTGCCTTCCCTTCATGGTATTTAATATCCATGTCAAAATCCCCTATCAGCTCCATCCACCTCCTCTGTCTCATGTTCAGCTCCTTTTGAGTGAAGATGTACTTGAGACTCTTATGATCTGAAAACAACTTAAAGGTCGCCCCATAAAGATAGTGCCTCCAAATCTTGAGAGCAAACACAACTGCACCCAACTCCAAATCATGTGTCGGATAGTTCTCCTCATAAGTCTTCAATTGCCTAGAAGCATAGACAATTACTTTCCCGTTCTTCATTAACACAGATCTTAATCCATTCTTTGAAGCTTCTGTATATACCTCAAAGTTATCACACCCTTAAGGTAAGGCTAAGACTGGAGCTGTGGTCAAACGCTCCTTTAATGTTTGGAACGCCGTCTCACAACTTTCATCTTAACGAAACCTGTTGTTTTTCCTCATCAACGCTGTCATAGGTCTGGCGATCTTTGAAAAGTCTTTCACAAACCGACGGTAGTACGCTGCCAAACCCAAGAAACTCCTGATCTCTGCCACATTCTTCGGTGCTTCCCACCGAGTGACTGCCTCTATCTTTGCCGGATCCACGGCTACACCCTTCTTGGAAATCACATGCCCCAAAAAGGCAACCTCTTCGAGCCAGAACTCACACTTATACAACTTTGCATATAGCTGATTGTCACGGAAAGTCTGCCACACCAACCTCAAGTGCTCCTCATGCTCCTCCTTACTCTTGGAATAGACTAAGATATCATCGATGAACACCACCACAAACCGATCCAAAAACTAACTAAAGACCTGGTTCATCAAATCCATAAACACTACAGGTGCATTAGATAACCTCAATGTAAAAGTTGTCTTTGGTATGTCCTTATCACGAATCTTCACCTGATGGTAACCTGACCTCAAATTAATCTTGGAAAAGACTGATGCCCCGTTCAACTAGTCAAACAGATCATCTATCCTTGGCAAAGGATACTTATTCTTCATTGTAACCCTATTCAGCTCTCTATAGTCGATGCACAACCTCAAACTCCCATCTTTCTTCTGCACAAACAGAACTGGTGCTCCCCATGGTGATACACTAGGTCTAATGTATCCCTTATTAATCAAATCATCCAGCTATTTCTTTAGCTCCTCCAACTCCTTAGGACCCATGCAGTACGAGGCCTTAGAGATTAGTCTCGTCCCTGGTTTCAGCTCCACAGTGAAATCTATCTCCCTCTTTGGTGGTAAACCTGGTATCTCCTCAGGAAAAACATCTAGAAACTCTCCCACCACAGGTATCTACTCAACTATCGAACTCACCTTACTATGGTTTCTCACATAGCATAGGATCAAAGGACATCCCTTCCTCCGATAGGACTTTAATGTCACCGCTGCAATTATGGACATGGCCCACCTGCACGCCCCGTTGATCTGTGGACATATAGCGGTCTTTTGAAAGCCACTCTCGGCGACGTAAAAGTCTGCTTTCGACCGGATCGTTTTAGATCAGTCGGTTTCGTCTCGGCAAAGGTCTCGAAACGATTAGAGATGTTCGAAGTCGCCACAAAGCATTTGTGGGATGCTTGGAACCCGTTCGAATCCACTTTATACCTCGGTCAAACGAAGCACAAAGCAGTGTTTGACATAGGTACTAAAGATAAGGAATCGTCCCTCTTTAGCATCCTATCTTTAGAATGACTCTCGTACGCCCTGGATAAGGTCGTCCACTATCCAAAGTTTCTGAGTAAGAGGTGAAGGTACGAATTGGGAAGCCCTTTAATCAGTCACCCAATCCCGCCCGCGGTAGCGGCCTCTATTAATCGATCTTGGTTGGTTGAATGCAAAAGTTGATAAAACGGTTTAAATGCATGAATGCGCATCCAATAGTTTAAACCTAACATGTAAGAGCTTTCTAAGTCGGTTGATTTAATCCAAATATCAAGTATAAGACGTTGAGTTGGATTTATGGTTGATTTGCATGCAAGACGGAAATTAAACATCCATTTACCAAATTAGGTTTATGGTGCGTAACGTGATCCATTTGTCTTAGTAAGACGTTTTGCAAATACGGTTTTTGAATGAGCAAATTAGTCGTCTGATCCGTCCTACATCCGGGTTAGCCGGAGTCGGGATCGTCCTAGATCAATGCTGGAAGGGGAACAGACCCTGCATCATGCAGCCAGAAGAGGCGCGAGCCTATTGGCGATGTAAGGGGGTCTCCCCTGGTTTGAAAATAGAAAAAGAAGTACCCTGTTTAGGCACGGGCCATTCAACGGTATATGACGTGTTCTGACCACTGAAAACCTTTATAAAACATGTTGAAAAATGGGTATTTGACCCATTTTGGTTTGAATAGGCCGTTTCGGCCACTTTTGTGTTGATTTGAAAAACGAGACTTGAATAATCGTTATTGTTTTGACGATATTCGATGTCGGGTTCGACTTTTCAAACTTAACATGAATAATTGTGAAAATGATTATGAACTAATTGTTTTAAGTTCATTTGAATATAATTAGTCGATACTTATCATCGTACTCGGATTAAAATCCGACATGGTATGTAGAACAAAGGATGACTTTGTGTTGGTGACTAATACATTTATTTTGAAAATATAAAGAAATGATGAAAGGCTTTAAAATACCTTCCAAAATGTAGAGAAATAAAATAAAAGGCTTTATAATACCTTTTAAATGTAATTAACTAAATATTATCACCGAAACATGGATTAAACTGTCATGGTATTAAGAACCAAGGGTGAAAAATGTTTATGGTTAAAAACTTGTAAAAATAAAAAGGATTTGTAAATATTTGAAATGGTAAAAATCGTTTACAAATATGAAAATGAAAAATAGAGGAAAAGAAGAGACCAAACACGGATTGGACTTAAGGCTGGGCAGGGTACTTTAGGCGAGAGCCTATGTGCTACGTAAGTAGCCTCTGCCTCAACCAAAAAGTCCGGTTTTGGCTCATTCTTCCCACGTTTTGGACCATGTTATGCATGATTTAGCATGTTATAGTCATGAAACAAGTGAAAACATGATAAAAGAAGATTTTTACACCCTCATACTTACATGCTTGGCTTATGGCTAGAAACTGACGTAAGTCTATCAACTCGTTTGGTCGGAAAAGACTTGGTTTAAAACCGTTTTAGTAAGTACAAAGAGTGTTTTATTAAGTTTAGTGATGGTGTAGCGGTCGAGGTTGTCGGTCAAGTGATTTAATGCACGATGACGGTACCAAACAATGTGTAAGGCTCGTGTTTACGATCGGTAGGTCGTAAACACGCGTCAGATTGTGACTTAGGAAGTTGAGTCGAGAATTTTAAGGGAGAAAAGAGGGGGCGGACACTCACGTAAGGATTATGGTGTGTGAAGGTGGGTATTTATAGAGAAATGTGGGTGGTAGCAAGTCGGTTAAATTTGCTTGCTGGCGAAGGGCATGCCTAAAGAGGCGCGAGCAACCTAGTGACTGAAAGGGGTGTACTGTCTGTTTCAGAAATTTGGATTTTGCATTTGTTCTAACCAATGTTTTGTTGGTTATGATTTATGGTCTTTTATGGTTGCTTAGCCATATAAGCTTGATCTTGGGTATTATTTAGGGTAGGTATTTTGTGTCCTTGACTCGGGTTTTACCCGTGTGAGTCGGGATTTGAATTTCGAGTCGGTTTTTGGCCCAGTGTCGGTTTGGACTCTAATTAGGTTCATTTTAATATAAATAATGTGATAAAGACATTCATGGAATTATTTTCGACATTCGAGATTTGGGTTGACTTGGGTTGACTCAGGTTGACTCGAGTTGCGGGTTTCTGAGTCGGTTTTGGGTCCGAAGACTGTTTTAACTCTAAATAGTCATATTTAAATGGAAATGACATGATAAAGACATTCATGGCATTACTTTAGACATTCGAGATCTGGTTTGACTCCGGTTGACTCAGGTGGACTCGAGTTGCGGGTTTTGAGTCGGTTTTGGGTTCGAAGACGGTTTTAACTCTAAATAGTGTTAATTTAATGAAAATGAAGTTAGAAAACTTTTGAAATTATTTTTCATATCCGAGTAGTGTATTAAACTGTCTCATGTATACCCAATCCATGCACGTATATCAAAAACACGTTACAGTCCGATCATCATCGGGTGGTTTTTGGAAGGTGCGGAGACTGGGTATCTACATAGCCCCCACTTTGACTGAGGCTTGGACGGGGAGAAAGTCAAAGTATGGCCTCCAGGTCAATCGAAGATTACAACCTGAAGACCATTGCGACGTCGAGGCGACTCAAAAGGGTTTGATCCAAGGACCTGCCGTCAGAAAGGGCGATGTCGAGGCGACTCGGGGGTTCGATTCAAGGACCTGTCATCGGGAACAGTTTAGAGTCTGTCTACTATCGATTCGGGTCGTTTAGAGTCCGTTAGACTACGCATAAAGGCTCGCCAGCCATTAGAAGGAGTTATACCTGAGACATCTTCGGGATATGTCCTTGAGTCATTTGCGCGCAAAGGCTCGCCACTCAGTGCTGAAGGTGCGTTTTGAGGCTCGCCAGCCATAGAAAGGAGTCATACCTGAGGCATCTTCAGGATATGTCTTTGAATTGCTTCTTGTGTGCGTGCAAAGGCTCGCCAGCTATGTTGAAGGTGCGTTTTGAGGCTCTCCAGCCATGTTGATGGCGCGTTTTGAGGCTCGCTAGCCATCGATGGTCGAATGATCAACTGTGGGAAATAGCCTGAAACATCGGGCTTATTTCAAGGTATTGCGTGGAAATGACTTCCAACCAGGTTGACATTTATAGGTTCGGATAGGGAGGAACGAACTCCAACTTAATGGGTGCCCTAAACGAACTCCGTGAGGATGAATCATGTAAGTAAGGCTCTCTGGAAAACCATTTAGGGAGAGCGCTGCATCAGGATCATGAATGATGTTGTGAGGATCTTTCAAAGACCTGTGGGACTTTCATTTGAAAATCGGTACTCGCTGGGGAGTTAGAAACTTCTCAGGACTCGCCGGGGATATGAGTTGTTGCTCGCTGGATGGCAGTGTATGCCATGTAATTGATGCGGTTGAAGCCCTTGGACTTGACGGGTCGCCGTTTCTTGGGAAGAACCCAAAACTTAACTGGAGTGTGTTTGTCTTCTCAAGATTATCTGCATGGTTAGTGACCACACAAATCCACAGTCGCATAGATAAGCACGTTGAATGCAATTATATAAGTACGTAAGCACATAAGCATGTGAGCAATTAGCATATAAGCAACTAGCACGTAAGCATATAAGCACGTAAGCACATAAGCATGTGAGCAGTTAGAATATAAGCAACTAGCATGTAATATCTCACGCGAAGGCAGATAGAAGTTTTGAAAGCTGTGAAGCTTAAAATTGAGTCTTGTTGCTCGTAAATCTGTGATTTGATAGATTGGAGACACGTGACCGTTGCGATATTGACGCACATGGACGCATACTGAAAGACTGACAAATAGACGGTCGTGAACGTGACACAAAGTCAGTGTCGACACAACACGGGGGTGACTTTGACAGACTTTGCACATGTAAGTGCAACTCCTAGCCAAGAAAGCGTGATAGCGCGTATCAAATCCCTGAGGTAGAAGGTCCGCTTGGCTAGGGTACATGAATTGATTATCTTCTTCAGACATCTTTGCCTCCATTTTCTTGTTTTAGATCCCTTCTCGAGGTATAATAACTCAAAGAGCGGAACCAAGACCTTGTCATCGTCCGAACCGAGCACTAGACTATGGGCGGTTTTATTTTGGACTGTAGTTGAGACTTAAAAGATGTTTGTGGATAGAGGACGGGTGGCGTCTTGAAAGAGAAGCCCTCAGAGTGAGAAGGTGGGAATTTTGTC
Source organism: Silene latifolia (assembly GCF_048544455.1). Lineage (NCBI taxonomy): Eukaryota > Viridiplantae > Streptophyta > Magnoliopsida > Caryophyllales > Caryophyllaceae > Silene > Silene latifolia. The sequence continues at coordinate 398,543,844 of NC_133538.1, forward strand.
AAAAACAAGGAATGGGCAACGTCTTAAGGAAGAAGTCCCCAGTAAAGAAGTATAAGATTATTTTTTTGCAGCTGGGTGGACTGCTTTTGAGGATTGATGTTGATTGTCGAGATTGAAATGGGTGTGCGGTTGTGTCCTTGTTGGGGGGCTGCCTACGTATTTGCGTGTTTGCAAAATCAAACCAGATCGTAGTTCTGAGCTGGTTATTGAGGATTGAAAGTTGGAAATGTTGTGAAAGAAGTATGTGGTTGTGCCCTTGTAATAGGACTGCCTATGTATTCGCGTCTTTGCGAAATCAAACCAGATCGTAGTTCTGAATGTGTGTTGATAATTGATTTTGAGGTGTATGGTTGTGTCCTTGAAGGACTGCCTACGTATTCATGTGAAGTGAAATCAAACCAGATCGTAGTTCTGCGTGTGTGTGCCTAAGCGAGATGTTAGGACCTTTAAGGGATTTTGAGGTGTATGGTTGTGTCCTTGAAGGACTGCCTACGTATTCACGTGAAGTGAAATCAAACCAGATTGTAGTTTTGGTTGTGTGCCTAAGCGAGTTGTTAGGACCTTAAAGTGATTTTGAGGTGTATGGTTGTGTCCTTGAAGGACTGCCTATGTATTCACGTGAAGTGAAATCAGACCAGATCGTAGTTCTGAATGTGTGTGCCTAAGCTAAATGTTAGGACCTTAAAGTGTGTGGCTCACAACGGTAAATGCCGTTTGGTGGCTCGAAAATTGATTTGAAAGAATCCCTCCTTAATCATGAATCGAGGAGGTGTAATTTGTGAAAATGTTCCTTATCATGTGAGCGCACTAAAAAGTGGACCCTAAGGGTAGATTGAATATGTCCCGTTCTCGGTAGCAAAGCATTCGAGGACTCCGTATTTGGGATATGGTGAAAATGGCTTCGACATTATGGAATGTGGAGCTTGGTAATGATAGGTTTGTTTGACAGATAAAAATCTGGAGCTGAGGGTCATGACGGTGAATTGCGTTTGGTGACTCAAAAGTTGATTGGCGAAAATTTCCTCTTGATCATGAATCGAAGAGGCGTAGTTTGTGAAAATTTTTCTTGTTGTGTGAGCACACTAAAAAGTGGACCCTAAGAATGAAATGGACATGTCCCTTTCCGGGCAGCAATGTTTTTTGAAGACTCTGTATCTAGGTCAAAGTGGAAATGGCTTCGACATTATGAAATGTGGAGCCTTGTAATAAAAGGTTTGTTTGACAGATAAAAATCTGGAGCTTGTATTTGTGGTGTTTAGGCCGATGAGTTACGACTTGTAATGTTGTGCGGGATGGGGTCTCAAGCTTGATGTGGACTGAGCACGAAATGGTTGGTAAACAAATGTTGGATCAGAATCCCATGTCTGGACCTTAAAGGTTAAGGTGTGATATTTTGAGCTTGAGAGAAGGAATCATCAGAATCTTAGATATGTCTCCCTGTAGCAGTCTCTAGAAGGACTTAGGTGTGAAGTAGTTTTGGATTTAGTTGACGAGTCTTGAGCTCTTGTTTTAGCTCTTTGACATTAGGTTTTGGTATTTTTGTGTTTTGTACTTGTTGATCCCGGAGTTTGGAGGGAAGACACGTTGGTCATGGGCTTTGGACTTGTTGGTCCTGGACTTGGTGTTTTGGACTGACTTGTTTGTTGTTTTGGACTTGTCGATCCGGGACTTAATGTGTTAGACTCGTTGGTCCTGGAATTTGGACTTGTTGGTCCTGGACTTGGTATTTTGTACTCACTTGTCCAGGATTTTGTGTGTTGGATGCTTTCTTTGGATTTTAGCCTTTTTGAGAAAAGGGTTTTAATCTCTTTTTGTTTTGATTTTGGCTTGGGTCTTGGCCTTGACGTTGGGTGATGTTGGACCATATAGATATATGATTAAGTTTTGATAATGACAAGTGTATGTCTTATTTTATATACTCTTGCTCGTAATTGTTTGTTCAAGTCTTTGTTAGATTAACTTAGTATTACAAGTTTAGCAAGTAATGTTATAGCTCTCTTAGCTATAACATTGAAGATTTGTGAAGCATCATTCAAGTCATGTCATAGCAGCTTGAGCTATAACATTGAAAGTTCTTAAAGCATCATAAGCAACTGTAACAAGTTTCAAGTATGATGATCATTCAAGTAAAAGGCTAGATCAAGTCTCTAACAAAGCTCAAGATGAAGAGCTCTTGGTCAAGATAAAGAGAAGATCCTTTACTGAACATCTCCAGGAAGTTTAGTTAGTATAGGTCTTCATCTAATGACGTATCTTAAGATAAGAGTATTGGGAAAGTAAAGTTATAGCTATTTCACCTATAACTTTACTAACCAAACTTAAAGTTATAGTTGTTTCTACTATAACTTTAGGTAGCATTTTAAAGGCACGATTTTAATAGTTTTAAAATCATTTTTCAAAGAGTAAAATTCTCTTAAACTTATTTCGAAATCTTTTGTATATAGTAGAGTTGAATTATGGGTTATTATAATTGGTGACTTGCATATTCCTATTGGTTAGTAAAACGACTTATGGGTCGTCATGCTACCTAGGCTTTGCTAGTCTATCTAATCTAACCCTAATCCAAGGAGATAGGTTTTATCCAAGATGGACACGGGCCTAGGGTTTCAGCCGTGAGCTGCAAACCATTGGGGCGTGTGAGGTTGTTGAGATTAAGTAAACTATCTAATCAAATCTAGCTTATATTTATATAAGATACTTTCCTATCTTTATAATATATGATTTGATTTGTTTACTTATCCTAACATCTTAAAGATATAGTTTTACTTGTTAAATAAGATTTACTTTTATCTTATTTACTTAAAACTAAATTATCTTGGATTAAATTTAGGGAAGAGATAAAAATTTATCTCTTATACCCTTGCCGCCTATTCTACGGCATTCTAGGGTTTCGTGCAAACCCTAGTACCCACTTCTACTATAAATACAATTGATCATTCTTCATTTATCTAAGCTTTTCGAAATACAAGAAACTTTGAAAAACATATTTGAGTTTAATTCTTAATTGTCTTATTGTTTTGTTTTAGAAAATATTTACGAAAAGTCGTGCTCTTCAAATTGCTTATCTTTCCTTAAGATTACGTCATAAGATAATAGTACTTCATATTGTTTCTTACTCGTTCAATTGTGTGAACACTTAGAAGAACAATCAAGTGCTTTCTTAGTAACTTAAGATAGTCAAATCGAATATCTAGTGATATTCAAATCGAGTTATAGTTAGAGTTAACTATACGAGTTGGGTTGATAATTTTGTAATCCGGAGTAAGGTACTAAAATTATTAATCGAGAATAGTGGACGTAGGCTTCGACGTGTGAAGCTGAACCACTTCAAATATCGTGTGTCTTTGCATCTTTCGTTTCAGTCATTTCATTCGTTCATAATCAATTAGTTAATTAGTTAAAGTTTAATCAATAAACTTTAAGTAATTAATTACCTTGATATAAAATAAAAAGTAGGCATAATTTTTAAATACTCAATTCACCCCCCCCTCTCGAGTATTTCGGGTGTGATAGACTCTTCAATTGGTATCAGAGCCTCGTGCTCTTGATTGCCTAACCGCAAAGAGGCTAGATCCGTCTATCTTTTTATCTTTTTATTTTATTTTTATTCCGCTGCCTTACACGTGTGAAATGGATTCCAAGTATCTAAAGTGTCCCGTCTTTGATGGGAAGAATTATGGACTTTGGAAAAACATGATGACACACTACATAAAAGGACATGATTGGGAGTCTTTGGACGATTATAAGGAACGGACCACACAAAATTTTGGTCGCATCTTCGGAAGGCACTACCTATGAGAAAAAGGAAGAAGACTATGTTGAGGCTGATTACAAGAAGGCTGAGAAAAACTCGAAAGCGATAAGCCTGTTACAAAACGGCATGACATCGACTGAATTCGATCGTTTTTCTTCTTGCACTTCGGCCAAGGAAATATGGGATGGTCTTGAGTTGGCCTATGAAGGAACATCGGCTGTAAGGAAATATCGCATTGATTTGCTGATTCAAAAATATGAACTCTTCAGAATGGAAAATAATGAATCACTTGATAGCATGCCAAAGACGATTTTCTACTATAGTCAATGAGCTCAAAAATCTTGGTAAAACTTTCAACTCCGAGGATATTGCTAGAAAAGTACTTAGGAGTTTAACCAAGAAATGGCGTCCCAAGGTCACGGTTATGGAAGAAGTAAGAGATCTCACTTCTCTCCCTTATGCAGAACTCATTGGTGCTCTTATGGCTCATGAACTCGTCTTGGATGACGATGAGGCCGAGTCCAGTAATAAGAAGAGCATGGCTCTACAAGCTTCTGCCAAGGAAGAAGGAGATGTAGAAATAGAGGACGAAACGGTCTTATTTGCTAAACGATTCAACAAACGCATTTTCAGAAATAAGCAAGCAAAATCGTTCAATAACAATAATAATAAGTTCACCAACAAGAAAGTTTCAGAGTCAAAGAATACGTTTGCTAATAGAGGATGCTTCAAGTGTGGAGAATCCGGTCATATGATTAAGGATTGTCCCACATGGGAGAAAATTAAGGATAAAGCAAAACGTGAGAAGACTAAAAGGGAATTCAAGCAAGTAATGATAGCGTCTTGTTGGGGAGACCTAGACCCGAGGACGACGAAGCATCAGAAGAAGAAGAAGAAGTTGCTAACCTATGCTTAAGCAACGTCGGTCTTGACCTCTTCTCGAGACAATGACAAAGATAGTGTGGACTCCTACCGTTGCTTCCTAGGAGACTCCGATTCTGGAAGAAGAAGATGAGGTAAGCTATCTTGAACTTAAGAAGAGGGTTAAGAATTTGTCCAAGAATGCCTTAATAGAATATTTTGAGCAATCTCTTGATAAGTGTCACGAACAAGAGATGGAATTGAAAGATTTGAAAGAACAAATTCTTGATATCGCTGAAGAGAATCAACTCCTTAAAGCAAAAGCCAAAAGCTCAAATCTAAAGTTACAAATACTAATACGGCTACAACTTCAGATACGACAAATGCTGAGAAGAAGGCTCTTGAGTCTAAAGTTATAGCTAATGAAGCTATAACCTCAGACCTAAAACTCAACATTAAGCATCTTCAAGCCAAAGTTATAGCTAGTGAAGCTATAACATTGGAATTGAGGAAAATCAAAGAGCTTCTTGAGTCCAAGGCTACGGCTCGTAAAACTGTAATCTCGGATCAAAAGAAGGAGATTGAATCTCTTACTCAAAGAATTAAAGGAATCTAAGACCGTTCTCTCAAATACTAAAAGAACGCATACCGAAATGGTTCGAGTTCTTAATGATAGATTCCAGAACTTTCGAATAACTATGAAGAGACTCATCGTCCCAAAGTCATAGAGTCAGACCATTCCAAATGCAACAAAGAAATAGAATCCCTAAAAGAATTACTCTTGCATGCTAGAAAGGTTCATGAGAAATGGGAAGGTAGCACACGTGTTCTAAACTTCCTAACTGAGCAATCAGATAATAACATGAAAATGGGATTAGGACACGAGTGCTACGGTTGTAGAGATCACTCTAAATGCAAATCAACCCTTCCGAACAAGACTTGAAAGAGAAAATATACAAATTTACCCGAATACTTGATTTGCAATTCATCGTGGTCATCTTGGACATATCCAAGAAAATTGTGTCAAATATGCTCGGATTTAAGTAAAGGAATTGACTTTGTCAAAACATCGACACTATCTTCGAGGAAAGCATAAATACCCCATCTCAACCAAGTACCGGTGAAAAACGCAACAATGATCATCGTTGGTTCTACGATATGAGCTTCGATTTTAAAAAGGCTACCAAATCAAAACAAACACCGAGCCCTTCAAACCGAGCTCCCCCAAACAACCTGAAAGACCACGACATAAGGAACCCATAACTCAACCCAAGACGGTTCATAAACAAACCAATTCACCTCCAAAACGTAAAATCATAAAAAGAGTTTGGGTTAGAAAAGACCTAGTTTTTAGAGTGACTAACGTCCAAGGACCCAACTTAGCTTCGGTACCTAAAAACTGTATCTAATCATTTTGCAGGTTGTGGTGAAAGAAAATAATCTATGGTACCTTGACAAATGGATGCTCGAGGCACATGACCGGAGATATAAACTTATTTCTTTCACTTGAACCCTTTGATGGAGGTAAGGTCACATTTGGTGATAACAAGAAGGGTAAGATCATCGGTGTAGGTAAAGTTGGAATATCATCTTCTCATGCAATTAGTGATGTTTATCTTGTTAGTGGTCTCAAACACAACTTACTCAAAGATCTCTCAATTATGCGACAAAGGAAATAAAGTTGTTTTCCATTCGATTCTGTCGAATAATAATTGAAGGAACGAGTAGTGTTGTGCTTGAAGGACACCGTAGAAGGAATGTCTATATGATTGACCTAAATAACATTCCTACTAATTCGTTCACATGCATGAAAGTAACGACAGATGATCCGTGCCTTTGGCACAAAAGATTTGCTCACATAAACTCAACAACATTGAATAAGCGAAAGAAATGGGATCTGGTTGAAGGACTTCCATCAATCAAATTCGATCAAGAAACTCTATGTGATTCTTGTGCCCGTTGCAAGCACGTTAGATCATCGTTCAAACCTAAGAGAATAGTAAGTACCAAGGAACCACTAGAACTCGTACACATGGATCTTTGTGGTCCAATGAAGGTAAGAAGTAGAGGTGGATCCAGGTATGTCTTCGTTCTAGTTGATGATTATTCCATATTTGTTTGGCCAATCTTTCTAAACTCAAAAGATGAGACTTTCGAGGAGTTTGCAGTTCTAATGAAACTTGCCCAAAATAAGTATAAATCAAAATTAATTTCCATTAAATGCGGATCATGGCACCGAATTTGATAATCAAGCCTTCATACAATATTGTAGGGAAAATGGTGTTGGGCATAACTTCTCAAAGACTACGAACCCCACAGCAAAACGGTGTTGTGGAACGTATGAATAGAACATTGGAGGATATGGCACGCACGATGTTATTGTGTAGTGGCCTACCTCGAAATTTTTGGGCTGAAGCTATTAGTACTGCATGCTATGTTCATAATCGAGCTTTGATTAGACCTATTCTCAAGAAGACTCCTTATGAGCTTCTTAGGGGACGTAAACCTAACATATCACATCTACGTTGCTTCGGGAGTAAATGTTTTGTCCATAATAATGGTAAAAATAGATTAAGCAAATTTGATCCCAGAAGTGACGAAGCGGTATTTGTCGGTTATTCTAATCATAGTAAAGCATATAAGGTTTTTAATAAAAGAACCTTATGCATCGAAGAAAGTGTTCATGTTGTTTTTGATGAGAATAACATGTTTGACAAAGTCAACAGGATGAGGAAGAAGATTTGAACGAACCTGATTTCCGGCTATCCAGGGATGAACTTCCAGAATTGGATGAGGAAGATAAAGAAATTGAGGGCACAAATGATGAACAAGGAACCCCTTCGAATGATAAAGGAAAGAGTACTGAGAGTTTAGTTGATGATACTACAACCTCTTCTCAATCCAAGCAATTGGAGGATAAAGTTATAACTGATGAAGATATAACTTCAACTTCAAATCAACGAACTAAGTCCAAAGTTATAATCGATTCGTTATAACCCCGGACTTGGACTCGGGGGAACAAGGCTTGGACCCCAATCATTCGAAGAAGGCGAGACAAGTTCAGATGAAGATGTGCCTCATATGTCTAAGAAATGGAAATATAAGGATTCCCATCCAATGGAAACCATCCTAGGAAGTTTGAATGAAGGCGTTCGAACTCGGAGAAGACTTAACAATTTCTGCTCTTTCGACTCATTTTTGTCAACCATTGAGCCAACAAATATCAAAGAAGCACTTTCCGAACCAGATTGGATCGTGGCAATGCAAGAAGAGCTTCAACAGTTCGAACGAAACAAAGTGTGGCATTTGGTTCCAAGACCTAAAGATCGAACGGTCATCGATGCGAGATGGGTGTTTAGAAACAAGTTGGACGATACAGAGTGATTGTTCAAACAAAGCTAGATTGGTTGTACAAGGGTATAATCAACAAGAAGGAATTGACTACGATGAGACCTTCGCTCCTGTAGCCAGACTTGAGGCTATTAGATTATTAATAGCATTTGCTGCTCATAAAGGAATAAAACTTTTTCAAATGGACGTTAAAACAGCTTTTCTTAACGGTTATTTGAATGAGGAGGTTTTTGTTGAACAACCACCAGGATTTCTCGATAGCAAGTTTCAAAACCACGTTTTCAAATTGGATAAAGCTTTGTATGGTTTGAAACAAGCTCCGAGATCGTGGTACGACAGATTGTCAAAATATCTTCTAGAAAGTGGTTTTAAAAGAGGATCTGTCGACAAAACCCTATTCCTGAAGACTGAGGTTTCCGATTTATTAGTCGTTCAAATTTACGTTGATGATATTATTTTTGGTTCAACTAATAATCGTCTATGCAAGTATTTCTCAGATTTAATGACCTCAGAATTCGAGATGAGCATGATGGGAGAACTCAAGTTCTTCCTTGGACTCCAAATCCAACAAACTCCTGAAGGGATTATGATACACCAACAAAAATACATCAAGGAGCTAATCAAGAAATTCGGTATGGAAAATTCTAATTCTAAGCCAACTCCTATGGGTACTGAGAAGAAGTTGACCTTAGATGAGAATGGTAAGTCTGTCGATGAAACGACTTATCGAGGTATGATTGGCTCACTTCTTTATTTAACTGCTAGTCGTCTGGATATTATGTTTAGTGTATGCGTTTGTGCTCGATTTCAATCGTGCCCTAAAGAATCGCACATGATGGCAGTTAAGAGAATCTTGAAGTATTTGATCGGTACATCTAAATTATATCTGTGGTATCCTCTTGAGTGTAATTTCGATCTCATAGGGTATTCGATGCAGATTATGCAGGGATGTTCACTTGACGAAAAAAAGTACTTCCGGCATAGCCACATTTGTTGGACCATGTATCATCACGTGGGGATCCAAGAAGCAAAATTCCGTTGCATTATCTACTGGGAAGCCGAATACATTCTTCTTGGGTATGTTCTCAAATTTTATGGCTTAAGCAACAACTATGTGATTATGGTGTTAATGTTGGGTGTATACCTATTCTGTGTGACAACACAAGTGCTATAATTATCTCTAAAAACCCCGCACAAAGATTCACGTACTAAGCATATAGACATTAGACACCATTTTCTACGGGATCATGTAGATAAGGGCAACATAAGAATGGAATTTTGTAGCACGAAAAAACAATGGGCTGACATTTTTACCAAAGCATTGGCTAGAGAACGTTTTGAGATTTTACGATTGGAAATTGGTTTAATTGGTGGCAACTAAACTTGTCACAAAATTTTATTCTCTATATGACTGACTAGATTTGACGAGATTGTATGATCGTGTCCGTATTTTTAGTTGCACTTTTATGTATGTCAACTTTATATTATATTCTGAGAATATTCCGTTTTCTAGTCATATATATTTTAAGTTTATTATGAGCCAAGAGTCGTAACCAACTACTCGTTTCTCTTGCCAAAACCGAAATTTCCATAAAATTATCTCTCACCATATCTTACTTTATCCTTATATATCTTACCATATCTTTTACCCTAACCACTTGTCTATCTTTTGGTAAATCCTTTATTAACAAAAAAAAAAAAAAAAAAAAAAAAAAAAGGAAATTTACCTAACTCATCTCCACACGCCACCTCCACTATCCTACTTCCCCTAAATCTCTATTACCATAATGAGATTCCAACTCCCATAAATACTCCCTCCTACCGTCACCATCACCATCACAAACACAAAACCCAAAGATCACTTTTTAGACTTTTCTACACTCTTAACCTCCAAAAATCCTTTCACCATCATGACTCCTCCCTCAACCCGTTTTCACTCGCCCTCAACTCGGTCCACAACTCGGACCGGGTCATCCAAACCTTCATGCACTAAAACCTATGTCCCTATCAAGACTCCCTCACCTTCTTCAAACCAAAAACCAACTAACCCCGATCATAACCGGGTTGATCCTAACTTAGAAGGGAAAAGACGGAAGTTGAATAAAGGGAAAAAGAAGGACGTGGGGTTCGAAGACTCGGTGGAAGAAACTGAGGTTGTAGCTACTCAAGAAGGTCCTCAAAGGACAATGTTTCGGGAATATATGCCGAATGCAACATCAAAGGGGCTTGATACTCTTCGACTCACCGCGGATGAAAGAACCCGTGTCAACAATGTTGTGAGATACGGTATTCATGGTGGTCGTCTCTATTCCGAAAAGTGGTATGGAAAAATCGAAGCCTTGCAATTCTTTAAGGATTTCTTGAATTTTCAAGAATGGAAGAAAGTTTGTTCCTTTGTTGGTCCGGTTTATCCTATAGAGGTAATCCAATTTTATTCTTCCGTCTCTGTCAAAAATAATGTGTTGCATGCGGTGGTAATGATACTAAAGTCAAAATCTCCCTTGCCGACTTTTTGTACTCTTTTTTGATCCCCGATGATGGGATCGAAATAAATCCGAAAAGCGGAATGGGGAGATGTGACGGAGGAAGAGAAGCTTAAAATTAAGAAGTCGTTTGATGTTGATGCTACGGGGTCGAGTAACATGCTTGCGGGATCGTTTACCCCAAAATTGAAATTCTTTCTTAATTTCATTTGGAACACGGTTGTTCCGCGACGGGGTGGTCGTGATAAGTTGTCTAGCTATGAGATGTTGTTGTTGTCTAGGTGGCTCGAGGGAACCAAAGTTAGTCTTCCTCGTCTTGTGTTTCATAAAATCATTCAAACTAGTGTTTGTGTCACTGAGGAAAAATTCTATACAACTTTGGATTTGCCTTATGGCATGTGGGTCTCTCGACTTTTGGAACAAAAAGGGGTGATTGGGATTTCCAGTTATGGTGTAAGGGTGAAAGATGAGATGAGTGACACTCATCTTAAATTGATGAAAGTCGGTGCTATTGGACCCGACTTGGTGTTTTTGTCAAAAGGGAATGTGGTGGAGAAATCGTCTGATGTGGTCTCGGTTATTGAACAAAAATTGGAAGTGTTTATGGCTAGTATTTGTGAGAAATTGGATGCACAAAATAAGATGGTTGTGGAATTGGTCTCGGGTTTGGGAAAAGACAAGGGTGAGGCTTCGGGTTCGAAGGGTTCGGATCTTGGTGAAGTCTTGTCTTATTTACATGGGCTTGAAACACGAGTGGATGCTATGGCTAAGGATGCGGCTAGGGCGGCAAAACAGTGTGTTCGTCATTCTAGCTCGTTAGCTAATTTGGCTAGTCAAGGTGGAGCCTTGTGGAAGGAAGGGAAGGCTATGCATGAGGATATGCGGGTTGTGTACGAGGCTACTCAAGCCTTGTCAATGAAGGTGCTTAATTTTGAGCGGTGTCTCACGGCTCAAGCTAATCACGTCCGTTCATGCTTCGATCGTCTCGACTCTCTTGAGTTTAGGACCCGTCCCGGTTATGTCAACCCAAATGTCGTGAAACGTGACATTCCTTAAACCCGTCCTCTTCTTTTCCTTGCCTTTTCTTTTGTTAGACTTTATATTTTGAATAATTGTCTAATTCGGCCCATTTTGGCTTACTTCCCATTCGGCCCATTTGGCTTAAAACTCTTGTTCTTATTCGGCCCAGTTGGCAATTAGACTAATTTGGTTTGTAGTATGCTTACTTTCTATTTTGGCATGTTAATGTAGATTACTTTCTCGTTTTCTAATATCTCGTTGCATGCTTACATTGTGTCTCGACTAATATTATTCTAGTTGTTTTATGTCTTTTCTCGTCTTTTCGATGATGTCAAGAGGGGGAAGAAATCTTCGTGACTTAAGTATTTGCCTAAGCTTGCTCCTTGCCGGAATCTTTAATCTCTTAAGGTCCTTAGAAGCTATACTTTGTATATAAGTGATTGTTCTTGCGTTCAACTGTCTATGATTTTTTATAGTATTTTGTTGAGGGGGAACTTACACTTAGTCACAAATCTTAAGAGACTTGTCATCATCAAAAAGGGGGAATTTGTTGGACCATATAGATATATGATTAAGTTTTGATAATGACAAGTGTATGTCTTATTTTATATACTCTTGCTCATAATTGTTTGTTCAAGTCTTTGTTAGATTAACTTAGGATTACAAGTTTAGCAAGTAATGTTATAGCTCTTTTAGCTATAACATTGAAGATTTGTGAAGCATCATTCAAGTCATGTCATAGCAGCTTGAGCTATAACATTGAAAGTTCTTAAAGCATCATAAGCAACTGTAACAAGTTTCAAGTATGATGATCATTAAAGTAAAAGGCTAGATCAAGTCTCTAACAAAGCTCAAGATGAAGAGCTCTTGGTCAAGATAAAGAGAAGATCCTTTACTGAACATCTCCGGGAAGTTTAGTTAGTATAGGTCTTCATCTAATGACGTATCTTAAGATAAGAGTATTGGGAAAGTAAAGTTATAGCTATTTCACCTATAACTTTACTAACCAAACTTAAAGTTATAGTTGTTTCTACTATAACTTTAGGTAGCATTTTAAAGGCACGATTTTAATAGTTTTAAAATCATTTTTCAAAGAGTAAAATTCTCTTAAACTTATTTCGAAATCTTTTGTATATAGTAGAGTTGAATTATGGGTTATTATAATTGGTGACTTGCATATTCCTATTGGTTAGTAAAACGATTTATGGGTCGTCATGCTACCTAGGGTTTGCTAGTCTATCTAATCTAACCCTAATCCAAGGAGATAGGTTTTATCCAAGATGGACACGGGCCTAGGGTTTCAAAGTGAGTCGCAAAAACCATTGGGGCGTGTGAGGTTGTTGAGATTAAGTAAACTATCTAATCAAATCTAGCTTATATTTATATAAGATACTTTCCTATCTTTATAATATATGATTTGATTTGTTTACTTATCCTAACATCTTAAAGATATAGTTTTACTTGTTAAATAAGATTTACTTTTATCTTATTTACTTAAAACTAAATTATCTTGGATTAAATTTAGGGAAGAGATAAAAATTTATCTCTTATACCCTTGCCGCCTATTCTACGGCATTCTAGGGTTTCGTGCAAACCCTAGTACCCACTTCTACTATAAATACAATTGATCATTCTTCATTTATCTAAGCTTTTCGAAATACAAGAAACTTTGCAAAACATATTTGAGTTTAATTCTTAATTGTCTTATTGTTTTGTTTTAGAAAATATTTACGAAAAGTCGTGCTCTTCAAATTGCTTATCTTTCCTTAAGATTACGTCATAAGATAATAGTACTTCATATTGTTTCTTACTCGTTCAATTGTGTGAAAACTTAGAAGAACAATCAAGTGCTTTCTTAGTAACTTAAGATAGTCAAATCGAATATCTAGTGATATTCAAATCGAGTTATAGTTAGAGTTAACTATACGAGTTGGGTTGATAATTTTGTAATCCGGAGTAAGGTACTAAAATTATTAAACGAGAATAGTGGACGTAGGCTTCGACGTGTGAAGCTGAACCACTTCAAATATCGTGTGTCTTTGCATCTTTCGTTTCAGTCATTTCATTCGTTCATAATCAATTAGTTAATTAGTTAAAGTTTAATCAATAAACTTTAAGTAATTAATTACCTTGATATAAAATAAAAAGTAGGCATAATTTTTAAATACTCAATTCACCCCCCCCCCTCTCGAGTATTTCGGGTGTGATAGACTCTTCAGGTGAGTAGCCTTTAGCTTTGGCTTTGTCTTTTGCTTTGAGGAATTGACTTTGGTTTTGGTTTTTGCTTTGGCCTTGAGTGAATTGCTTTTGGCTTTGGTTTTTTCTTTAGCCTTGAGCTTTGGCTTTGGGTGAATGGATATTGGCTTGGGCTTTTGATTTTAACCTTTCGCTCTAGTTTTGCTTTGGCTGTGGTTTTTCATTTATTGGTTCTTTGCCGTCCTTCGTTCGAGGCAGGTAAAGGTGCAGACGGGGATGTACCCATTGGTGAGAGGTTTATATTTGGTGATGGGATGTTTTTGTGGGGAATGGGCTTGCCTTTCATCATTGACCATAAACAACCAGAGGTTATGGTTTGTTATCTAGGTTCGTCGTAGGATCCCTTTGATTGAGAGCTCGTTCTAGATCGGGTGCTAATAAAAGGTTTCTATTGCCAGACATAGAATAGGTAAAGAAATTAGACACGGAGTTTTAGGTCCTTTGCTTGCTCGGTACGGAACGTCACTCGAGTGTACTCACATTGAATTGGAACATATTTTTTGTTTTAAATCAATTCTCAAATCAATTCTCATTGTCAACGAGAAATGGTAAAGGGGAGAATATATGATAGTTGGAAATTGTACTTTTATTTAGATAAATAAAAGGTTAGCACAGACTCGATGGATACGTGTGACTCATGGGAACAGCCCCCAGTTTGTCACTTAGGAATAAAAGGACAGACATTAGGATAGATATGAGAAAGTCTAAGACTCGGACTTGGACTCTGACTCGCCCTCAGATACGAAATCCTAATCAACACTTTCCCCCTCGAAGGTCTCCTTTGCAGCATCCAGCAGCTTGAATGTCTGGTTTTGAGCATTGACCCACTTGAGCACTTCACTCTCGTTGTTTGGAATGATATGAGGACAATAGTCGATGAGGCTTTCATCCCCTTGCAGAAAGAGATGTTCATGAGGGTTGTTTTCATCACTTGGTTGGCCTAGGGATGGAGCCATAAGTTCATGGTTGTCGATCATATTTTGAATAACATGTTTCAGTTTGAAGCATGTTTCAGTGTCATGACCCTTTCCTTGATGATATTGGCAATAGGCACTGTTGTCCCAGAAACGGGTTCTCCTGCATTCAGACGGGTCCGGAGTGGGCCCGATTGGTTGTAGTTTCCCTTCAGTCACAAGCTTTTTAAAAGCCGCGGCATAGGTTGTGTTGAGGTTGGTGAATGTCCTTTGAGAACGTTCAACCTTGTTGTTTGGCTTGAGACATTCAGGAGGATTGTCTTGACTGTGAGGTGAAATTATGATTTCGCCAGCTTCAATCATATCTTGAATGACATGCTTGAGTTTGAAACAGGTTTCGATGTCATGGCCCTTGCCTTGATGATATTGGCAATAGGCATTACCATCCCAGAATCGGGTTCTTTTGTGTTCAGGTTTGTCCGGAGTCGGACCAATGGGTTGGAGCATTCCTTCTGAAGCAATTATCTCCAGAGCGGTGCCATATGTTATTCCCAGGTCTGTGAATACCCTTTGATGTTTTCCTATGCTTCCAACATTAGTGTTTTTTGGGATATTTTTGTGAGTTTTGTTTTTGTTTTTTGTCAATTCTGGGCGGAAACAGGATTTAGTTGTTCTTAATGGGAAGTTTTGAGGAAATTGCTTGGTATTTTGACGGGGTATTTGGTGAGGCAATTTCATGTTATTTGTTGGTGGGTTCATGGATGTGGGAACCATCGGATGACTCCTCATTTTCAACAGTTGTTGGTTGGTGAACGGAGGGTTGGTTTCCTTGATGGTCAGGTTCATTTTCGGTACTACCAAACCTCTTCTCCAAATTAACTACACGAGTGTTCAATTCATCGATAGCCACTTGTAGCTTTGAGAATATGTTGTTGATGGAGACGGAGAGCATCATTATAGCAATTTGTATGCCATCTTCGTCAATTGCATGGGTTTTCTTATCGTCAGGAAGGATGGGATGAGAGCAGTCTAGGGAAGATTCGTGATTGTGTCCAATAGGGTTTTATGGAGGGGTCTTTTTGTTGTTTGCTGAGGGAGGTAGTGGTAATTCACCCTTTTCAATCATATCAAGGATGACACCTTTTAAGGGGAGACAAATTTCAGTGTCATGTCTGCGACCTTGGTGATATTGACAAAACACTTTTCCATCCCATCTACGTCCTCACTTGTTTGGTAGAGGGTCTGAAGTTGGACCAATTGGTTTGAGCTTTCCTTTGGAGATTAGCCTTTCCAAGGCTGCAGCATAAGGCATACCCAAATCAAGGAAGGACCTATGAGGTTGTCTGGTTTTGGTAGCCTTCCAACTAGGGTTGGTTTTGTCGTTGGCAACTAGCCGACTTTCAAGAAGCTTAACCCTTTGCTCAATATCAGAAGAGGTAAAGTTCCTGGTTATCATTTTGTCCTCAACCTGGGAGATACGAGTTCTCAAGTTTTCCATGGTAGCTAGGAGTCGAAGGACCATGTTGTTGGTTTCGGCAGAAGTCATGGCGGATGAAGGTTGATCAGCTTCTTAAGAATCTGGTTGGAAATTGATAGCACCCAAGGGATTCCTATTTCACATAACGATAGGCGCTATAACTTGTCTTGGCAAGGTTTTGCACAAACAAAGGCAAGTACGACTCATATGTATAAAAGACAGCTTTGTTGTGGAGACGCGATAGTGTGACTAGGTTATGAGTTCATTAAAGATCGTGAATGACTTTTTGTGTTTGAACTCGTGGTGCATAACTTTGAACTTAGACTCGAGTGTCGACTTTGGCATAGTGATGCATAGACAGACGACTTCTGACTTAGTTTGGAGGTTTGTTGTTGGCGTGACGCCGTTGGACAAGACATGTACACAAACTTGACCTTTGACCCGTAATGTGGGGGAAAGGCGGGTTTAATACCCGAGAGGTTTTGACTCTGCTAATGTCATTGAAGATGTCTCGACAATTAGGCGACACGGCCTAGACCAGAATGTAGGTACTAACTTCGGTGGAGACGACATTATCTAGACGACTTGACTTGAAATCGACTCGAGGCTGAATCGGAAAAGTGGACTGAAATTTTCGAAAATAGAAATTTTCAAAAAGATTCATTTGTCATTTTATGGACGGCTTCTGAAGAGTTGAGATCTTTAGAAGGTCGGCCAGTTGAAAGGGTTGTCTTAGGTTTGTTTTCAAAATACGGTTTAAGTTGATATTGCGGCGGCTCTGAAAACAAAGTGTTGTTTCCGAAGACGATTTTTGAAATTCCGAATCACGGATTTGAAAACCGAAAATTGAAAAATTTGGAATCATCATCACAATGGCCATGAAAACGGTTAAATTTGATTTCAAAGGATTTAAAAATTGGTTGAAAATTTGAAAACAGTTAAATTTGTTTTCAAAGATTGAGTTTTGATTTGAAACTTGAAAATGGTTAAATTTGTTTCCAAATGGTTTCAAATTGGATTTGAAATCTGAAAACGGTTAAACTGGTTTTCAAAGCTTTGATTTTGAATTGAAATTTAAAAACGGTTAAATTAGTTTTCAAATGATTTGAAATTGGATTTGAAATCTGAAAACGGTTAAATTGGTTTTCAAATATTTGATTCTGAATTGAAATTTGAAAACGGTTAAATTTGTTTTCAAATGATTTTGATTTTGAATTTGAAATTTGAAAACGGTTAGACTTGTTTTCAAAGGATTTGATTTTGAATTGAAATTTGAAAACGGTTAGATTTGTTTTCAAAGATTCGATTTTGAATTAAAGTTTGAAAACGGTTAAATTAGTTGTCAAAGGATTTGATTTTAAATTCAATTATGAAAACGGTTAGATTTGTTTTCAAGGATTTAAAATTGGATTTGGAATCTGAAAATGGTTAAATTCGTTTTCAAAGATTTGATTTTGAATTGAAATTTGAAAACGGTTAGATTTGTTTTCAAATGATTTGAAATTGGAAACCTTCAGGATTTAATTCGTCATTAGGATGGGTTAGAAAACCGTTTTAACCATTGAAAGACGTTATGCAAATAAAAAATTGTGAGAATTGAAAACGTCATTACGACGGTTTAGAAAAGCCAAATTTGATTTTGAAATTTATAAAGTTGCACTTGTTGAAATCGTCATTACGACGCTTTGAAAAACGTTTTTGTTTGAAAACTGATTTCGAATTTTGAAAATTCGAGGGTAGAATTCGTCATTACGACGGCGTAAAAGGGTGCCTTGAGAGACAACGGTCGGCGAGGGACCGGGGTGTAAAACGGTCATTATGACGACGTAAAATGGTATTTTGAAATGTTTTGTGAAAACCAAGGTTTGAAATCGTCATTACGACGGCATGAAAAGGTGTGTTTGAATAAGTTTTGAAAACCGGGTTTTGAAATGGCCATTATAACGGCATAAAAAGGTGCTTTAAAATGGTTGTAAAAATCGGGGTTGAAAATCATCATTACGACGACCTAAAAAGGCGTGTTTTTTGAAATGGTTGTAGAAAACCGGACTTGAAAATCGTCATTACGACGGCCTAGAAAGGCGTGTTTTTTGAAATGGTTGTAGAAAACCGGGTTAGAAAATCGTCATTACGACAGCCTAAAAAGGTGTGCAACGGTCGGCGTAACACCGAGGTTTGAAACGGTTGTGAAAAAACGGGTTTGAAAATCAACATTACGACGGCCTAAAAGGGCGTGCAACGGTCGGCGAAAGGACCGAGTTTTGAAATGGCCAGTATAACGGCGCGAAAAGGTGTTTTTGAAAGTTTTGAAAATGACACGGAGGGACTTATGATAACATAGCACATAAGCACTCACAGTTCATTATATTATGCATAATGCTGACACGGGTTTTGGCTTAAAAGGGTGGGCTACACACCAAGCGATCAAACCCCGATTTGCGAGAGGGATACCAATCCAAACAAAATGTGTAAGGAGGGTGCCCTAGCCTCGTGCTCGAAAGTGATGAAAGCTCTTTTACGAAATAGAAATGTGTAACGTCAATGGTATGCTTGACTCAATCGGGATTCGAAACGTGGGGATGAGAAAACTCATGCTGACGGGACGAGCCAATTGGTCGATAAAGGTTAGGTTATGGGCCCGGACAAGGAACCCGACTTATGACCGTAATATCAATTAATGCACTTTAACCACGACCTCGTTCGACTTTCACCTCTAAGGATCACAAAGACACAAGAGTCCTAGTTTTCCCCAGCAGAGTCCCCAATCTGTGGAGATGGACCACCTGCACGTGCAGCCGATCTGTGGACATACAACGGTCATTTGAAAGCCACGCTCGGCGGCGTAAAAGTATGCTTTCGACCGGATCGTTTTAGATCGGTCGGTTTCGTCTCGGAAAGGGTCTCGAAACGATTAGAGATGATCGGAGTTGCCACCAAGCATTTGTGGGATGCTTGGAACCCGTTCGAATCCACTTTATACCTCGGTCAAATGAAGCACAAAGCAGTGTTTAACATAGGTACTAAAGATAAGGAATCGTCCCTCTTTAGCATCCTATCTCTAGAATGACTCTCGTACGCCCTGGATAAGGTCGTGCACTATCTAAAGTTTCTGAGTAAGAGGTGAAGGTACGTATTGGGAAGCCCTTTAATCAGACACCCAATCCCGCCCGCGGTAGCGCCTCTACTAATCGATCTTGGTTGGTTGAAGGCAAAAGTTGATAAAACGGTTGAAATGCATGAATGCGCATCCAATAGTTTAAACCTAACATGTGAGAGCTTTCTATGTCGGTTGATTTAATCCAAATATCAAGTATAAGATGTCGAGTTGGATTTATGGTTGATTTGCATGCAAGACGGAAATTAAACATCCATTTACCAAATTAGGTTTATGGTGCATAACATGATCCATTTGTCTTAGTAACACGTTTTGCAAATACGGTTTTTGAATGAGCAAATTAGTCGTCTGATCCGTCCTATATCCGGGGTAGCCGGAGTCGGGATCGTCCTAGATCAATGCTGGAAGGGGAACAGACCCTGCATCAGGCAGCCAGAAGAGGCGCGAGCCTATTGGCGATGTAAGGGGGTCTCCCCTGGTTTGAAAATAGAAAAAGAAGTGGCCTGTTTAGGCGCAGGTCAACCAACGGTATATGACGCATTCTGACCATTAAAAAACGTTTATAAAACGTGTTGAAAAATGGATATTTGACCCATTTTGGTTTGAAAAGGCCTTTTACGCCGCTTTTGTGTTGATTTGAAGAACAAGACTTGAATAATCGTCATTGTTTTGACGATATTCGATGTCGGGTTCGACTTTGCAAACTTGACATGAATAATTTTGAAAATGATTATAAACTAATTGTTTTAAGTTCATTTGAATATAATTAGTCGATACTTATCATCGTACTCGGATTAAAATCCGACATGGTATGTAGAACCAAGGATGACTTTGTGTTGGTGACTAATACATTTATTTTGAAAATGTAAAGAAATGATGAAAGGCTTTAAAATACCTTCCAAAATATAAAGAAATTAAATAAAAGGCTTTAAAATACCTTTTAAATGTAATTAACCAAATATTATCACCGAAACACGGATTAAACCGTCATGGTATTAAGAACCAAGGGTGAAAAATGTTTTATGGTTAAAAACTTGTAAAAATAAAAAGGATTTGAAAATATTTTAAATGGTAAAAACCGTTTACAAATATGAAAATGAAAAATAGAGGAAAAGAAGAGACCAAACACGGATTGGACTTAAGGCTGGGCAGGGTACTTTAGGCGCGAGCATATGTGCTACGTAAGTAGGCTCTGCCTCAACCAAAAAGTCCGGTTTTGGCTCATTCTTCCCACGTTTTGGACCATGTTATGCATGATTTAGCATTTTATAGTCATGAAATAAGTGAAAACATGATAAAAGAAGATTTTTACACCCTCATACTTATATGCTTGGCTTATGGCGAGAAATTGACGTTAGTGTATCAACTCGTTTGGTCGGAAAAGACTCAGTTTAAAACCGTTTTAGTAAGTAAAAAGAGTGTTTTATTAAGTTTAGTGATGGTGTAGTGGTCGAGGTGGTCGGTCAAGTTATTTAATGCATGATGACGGTACCAAACAATGTGTAAGGCTCGTGTTTACGATTGGTAGGTCGTAAACACGCGTCGGATTGTGACTTAGGAAGTCGAGTCGAGAATTTTAAGGGAGAAAAAAGGAGGCGGACACTCGCGTAAGGATTATGGTGTGTGAAGGTGGGTATTTATAGAGAAATGGGGGTGGTAGCAAGTCAGTTAAATTTGCTTGCTGGCCAAGGGCATGCCTAAAGAGGCGCGAGCTACCTAGTGACTGAAAGGGGTGTACTATCCCTTTCAGAAATTTGGATTTTGCATTTGTTCTAACCAATGTTTTGTTGGTTATGATTTGTGGTCTTTGATGGTTGCCTAGCCGTGTAAGCTTGATCTTGGGTGTTACTTGGGGTAGGTATTTTGTGTCCTTGATCGGGTTTTACCCGTGTCAGGAGGGATTTGAATTTCGAGTCGGGTTTTGGTCCGGTGTCGGTTTTGACTCTAATTAGGGTCATTTTAATGCAAATGATGTGATAAAGACATTCATGGCATTATTTTCGACATTCGACATTTGGGTTGACTTAGGTTGACGCGAGTTGCGGGTTTCTGAGTCGGTTTTGGGTCCGAAGTAGATTTTAACTCTAAATAGTGATATTTTAATGGAAATGACATGATAAAGACATTCATGACATTATTTTCGACATTCGAGATTTGGTTTGACTAGGGTTGACTCAGGTTGACTCGAGTTGCGGGTGTCTGAGTCGGTTTTGGGTCCGAAAACGGTTTTAACTCTAAAAAGTTCTAATTTAATGCAAATGAAGTTAGAAAACTTTTGAAATCATTTTGTATTTCCGAGTAGTGCATTAAACCGTCTCATGTATTGCCAATCCACGCACGCATATCAAAATCACGTTACAGTTCGATCATCATCAGGTGGTTTTTGGAAGGTGCAGATACTGGGTATCTACAGCAATCACTTTGACTTTGGGTTTGAAAACAAACCCTCAAAGAAACTCTCATTTGGTGACAGTCAATCCTAGCCTTGTACTTACCCAACCAGTCCATACCAACTATCATCTCAAAACCATCCATGGGAAACTCTAACAAATATACTAGAAGGTCAACCTGCCCAACTATCATAGATACACCCTTATATAACCCCCCGCAAGTTACAGACTCACCCGACGGTATAAAAATTTCATCTTTTACAAACTCAAACTCTCTCAAACCCAAAATCTTTGCATGACTCGATGTTACAAACGAATGTGACGCCCCCAAATCAAACAAAACAAAGGTAAAGACACCATTAACAAGAAAAGTACCCGTGATCACGTAAGCATCATCCTCAGCTGCCTTCTTGTCCATCATGAAAAGCTTGCCACTGGTCTTTTGTCCACCTCCCTGGAAACTAGTAGCAGAAGTAGACGGCTTAGCAGCCAACCCCTAGTTGTTGTTCGTTGCCGGTTTCTGATATGAATGACCGCCATTGCGGTTAGCACCACCGTTGTTGTTATTCTGATCACCCTGATTGTTCCATGACCCAGCCGACCTGTTACTAGCATAACTCTGAGACGGACCCTGAGAGAAACTCCCCTGTGATTGCCTCTGAAAACTCCTGCCCACAGCACTGGTGCACTCATGTCTCTTGTGACCCACACCACCACAGTTAAAACAAGATATTCCCCAACTGCTACTACCACCACCTCGGCGACGTCCATAGGAAGCTCCACCACTGAACCCCGATCCCGATGTGTAAGCCCTCGTTTGGGTATGGTTGCCCCTCTTATAACTAGA
Source organism: Silene latifolia (assembly GCF_048544455.1). Taxonomy (NCBI): domain Eukaryota; kingdom Viridiplantae; phylum Streptophyta; class Magnoliopsida; order Caryophyllales; family Caryophyllaceae; genus Silene; species Silene latifolia. The sequence continues at coordinate 398,566,312 of NC_133538.1, forward strand.
CTGACCACCACCCTCGCTCTTAGCCTTCCTCTTCTCGGGACCTCTCTCCCGGTTCTTCTTGGCCATCTCGACCAACCTCTCAGCTCTCCCGGCTCGCTCATACACTTCCATAACATCAGTAAGGACTCCTACAGGCAGCTTCTCCATGATCTTATATGTCAAACCCTTCTCAAAATTCAATGCTAAGTTCTCTTGGTTCAACCCCAAATCCTCAGCATACCTAGACTTCTCGTTGAACTTATGGTAATACTCAGCCACAGTCATCTCTGGAGTCATTTTAAAATCATAAAACTCCTCTCTTAGTTTCCTACGGACATGCTCAGGCACAAACTCTCGGCGCATAGCTCTCTTGAACTCATTCCAAGGTATAGCTGACTTCCCCTGTCTCAAGATCTAAGGCACTCTCCCTCACCTTATCCCACCATTCTCCGGCCACATCTCTCAAGTAGAACCTAGCTTGTTCCACTCTAAAGTCCTTAGGGCAATGAACCACATTAAGAATATTCTCCATTTCTTTGTGCCAATTGTCGAGCAAAATTGGCGCTCCGGTGCCCATGTATTATTTTCGGTTGAAACGGGCTATGGTGACACTCATCTTAGCAAAATCCACCCCAGCCTCTTTATCCTTCCCAAACTTCTTTAAGGCCTCAGTCAGCGGCTCCTGATGTTCAAGCATCTTGGCCACCTCATCAATACTCATCATCTCGGCCATAGCATACAACGTAGATCTCTTCGGCGGCATCTTTGAACTATATAAGAGAAGAAGTAAACATAAACACAAATCCCATAACTGAAACACGTATATAACCTGAGCAGTTCACACTCGACCGAGCAACATCACCCACTCGATCGAGTTGAGGTCACTCGTTCGAGTTCTCCCCTTACTCGATCGAGTTCCTCGACTCCAGAACCTGACCAGAAAGCATCAAAAATCTTACTCGATCGAGCCCCATACTTAATCGATCGAGTAGACCACACTCGATCGAGTCCCACTTCTTACTCGATCGAGTGCCTAAAAATAGCAGACTGTCCAGAATCGATATACAGCCGACTTGATCGAGTCAGACCCACTCGATTGAGTCCCTCACCTACCCGATCGAGTACCCCCCACTTGATCGAGTCATGCTGAATCGTATGCTACCCGCATGTTCAACTCAACTACTTCCCACAACAACTATATATATAAAACGGTAGGCATACGTATATACAACAAGCAATATCCTATTTCAAATGTTTCTAATAAGCCACATTAGAAATCAATCATCATGCAATTCGGTTATTCATATCAACGTATAATCATGTTACTTACTCACCTTTTTGCCACCTCATTCTCCATCCTCCACATGTATTCATCCACCGATTCATACAACACATTTCAACAGATATGCAATATAACTTAAATAAACACATAGCGACCCCAGACACACCCCAGAGTGACCGGTTCAAAGTTGTAGGGCAAGATCGCGATTTTGGGACGTCTCCCAAGTCTTTGCATTAGCTCCTAACAACTCGTACCTAGGTTCATTTTATTTGACTCCCTAGATTCATTGGGTTCATTAGTTATAGGTTCAAAAGTCGTCGCTCTGATACCACTTTGTAACACCCCCATACACTAAGTGCCTTACCAGGACCACCCAATGCATGTGAATGCTACCATCTCGGTTACTCGAGACAATTTATATCAAATAGACAATAAAGAAACGTACTTTATTAAGTAAATTTAAAGCAATACAAATCCAATACCAAACTATTAAAGAAAATACAACTGCTTCCCAAAAATGTCGAACTAACTAAAGTAAATAAATGTCTAACGACACAGTAGAAGACTTCTAGACATCTCGTGATGACTCAACCCACCTATCCATGCGTGTCCATCTTATACCTATTTAATAACTGCTCACCAACCCCGAATGGATCACCACAGTTTTCAAAACATTTAAACAGGGTCAGTTACTGATTTCACAAAAACAATACAACAGAAACAATACAACAATCACCCAATCTCCATCATAACTCCAAACACCTGACTACACACTAAAGTGTGTAGTCATGCCAGAATACCCATTTCAACAAGTATTCCACACCGCCACTGGGGGACCGCAGCTGTTCCCACCTAAGTCCCGCTCATCTTACTGACCGATAAACCATGTTCCTTAATGTGCACATCCCCTCTGTGGCGGGTTCCACATAGGGCGAATCAAGGGCGTGAAGCCACTCCCGCAAGTGACTCCACTTAGCCGAGGACGCACCTCGAGAACCACAGACAAACAAACACAACCAAATACAAAATCAACAATCACCAATTCCAATAGAATATAGACAAATGTTATTAATCAACAACCACCAACAATCAATCAACCAACCAGCATGTATGTAACCAATACCTGAGTAGGAAATCTTACTTAGAACAAGCAACCATGAGACTGTCACAAGCAGCTAATCAGTAATGCTCCTCTACGAAACCTTCTCCTATAAACACATATTCATACAATTACCATCTAAACAACATAATACTCCCAAAACCCCCAATTCTAACCAATTAGGATTTTAAACAAACTCAACGAAACAGTATAAAAATTATACAAGAATCTTACCCTTGACGCGACGAACGCCACGGCGTAAAGTACACGACGATCCGACAACCTTAGCCTTTGGGATTTGATAATAACGCGAAGAATGAAACAACGTACTCTTTTATTTCTTTGAAAGGTTTTTAGAAAAGTGAAAAGTGATTAAGAAAGATGACGGAACCCTTAACTACTAATCACGCGTTATTAACAAAACCCGGCTAAAATAACCCGTAAGACCAACTTACTCGATCGAGTAAGTGACTAACTCGATCGAGTGCCCCTTACTCGATCGAGTGTCACATGTGCTCGATCGAGTACCCATCAGGCAGACTACTGTTTTGTATAAAAACATACTTACTCGACAGAGTAAGCCCCTCTCGATAGAGTACCCATAGACATAGAAAATCGTAGCATTACAGTCTTCCCTCCTTAAAAACAACTTCGCCCCCGAATTTCAACCCATACACAAAAACAAAACATACTAACTCAAAACACGACACAACAACGAAACTAAAACTCACAACAAAACTCCCAACCGCAACTCAACCCGACTCAAGGCAACTACTAACTATGCAAAACTAACATAAAACCACACCAAAACCTTATGTGACCATCTCCTACCCCTCTAAAAAAAACATGGTTACGTCCCTGTAACCACACATACCTGATCAAAAAGAGACGGATACCGCTCCCTCATAGCCTCTTCCGCCTCCCAAGTAGCTTCCTCAACCTCATGGTTAGACCATAGAACCTAAGCAACACTGTTTCCCCATTCTTAGTTTTTCTAACCTTGTGATCAAGAATCTGTTTTGGCACCTCAAGATAAGACAAGGACTCATCCAACTCTATGTTCTCCACCTCTAGCACATGTGAAGGATCGCTGACATACTTCCGTAACTGAGATACATGGAACACATTATGCACCCTATCCAAAGTCGGTGGTAACGCTAACCGGTAAGCAACCTCACCCACACGATCCAAAATCTCATATGGTCCAATAAACTTCTGGCTCAGCTTCCCTTTATTACCAAACCTCATAACCCCATGCATAGGAGACACTTTCAAAAGAACCTTGTCCCCAACCTGAAACTCTATGTCACGGTGATGTAAGTCTGCATAACTCTTTTGTCGATCCTGGGCCGCTTTCATCTTTTAGCTGATCAGCTTAACCTATTCTATCAGCTCATGTACCATCTGTGGTCCTAAAACCACTACCTCTACTCTATCATCCCAACAAATCAGACTCCTACACCTCCTCCCATACAAAGCCTCGAACGGTGCCATCCCAATACTCGTGTGGTAGCTATTGTTATAAGAAAACTCAATCAGATCCAACCTATTCTCCCAGCTACCACCAAACTCTATCACATAAGCCCTCAACATGTCCTCCAAGGTTTTGATAGTTCTCTCTGTCTGCCCATCTGTCGCAGGATGAAAAGCTGTACACATCTTCAAAGTAGTTCCCATCAAATCCAACAACTCTTTCCAGAACCGTGATATGAATCTCGCATCTCTATCTAACACTATATCCTTAGGCACCCCATGAAAATGAACCACATGCTTTATATAAGCCAAAACTAATTGTATCTTGGTCCAAGTATCTTTCATCGGAACAAAATGAGTTGACTTGGTCAAACGGTCAACTATTACCCATATCATGTAGTTACCCTGTTGACTCCTCGGCAAACCCACTATAAAGTCCATAGAGATAGACTCCCATTTCCACTTAGATATCTCAAGAGACTAAATCTTACCTTGTGGTCATCGCTGCTCTCCCTTAACCCTATGACACGTCAAACATCCAACCACAAATTCAGCTATTTCCTTCTTCATCCCAGGCCACCAGAAAGTTTTCTTCAAATATTTAAACAACTTGTCACCACCTAGATGTACTGAATATGGTGTGCAATGAGCCTCTGTCATAATTATCTTTTTCAACTCCTCATCATTAGGAACACACCACCTGCCATCAAATCTTACACTGCCATTTCTATGAATAGAGAACCGAGACATTGTCACTTTCTCTACTTCAGCTCTCCACTCCTCAATCTTAGGATCCAAAGCCTGTTTCCTGCGAATGTCATTTAAAGATCTGGCTCCACTGTCAAGTCCCTTATAGAAACCCCTTTTTGTATCATATGTATCCCCAAATTCCTAACCTCATCTCTTAACCTCATCAAAGACATAGCTGTGCATAGAGAATGCACACTCTTCCTGCTCAACGCATCTGCAACCACGTTTGCCTTCCCTTCATGGTATATAATATCCATGTCATAATCCCCTATCAGCTCCATCCACCTCCTTTGTCTCATGTTCAGCTCCTTTTGAGTGAATATGTACTTGAGACTCTTATGATCTGAAAACACCTTAAAGGTCGCCCCATAAAGATAGTGCCTCCAAATCTAAAGAGCAAACACAACTGTACCCAACTCCAAATCATGTGTCGGATAGTTCTCCTCATAAGGCTTCAATTGCCTATACGCATAGGCAATTAATTTCACGTTCTGCATTAACACACATCCCAATCCATTCTTTGAAGCTTCTATATATACCTCAAAGTTCTCACACCCTTCAGGTAAGGCTAAGACCGTTGTTGTGGTCAAACACTCCTTTAATGTTTGGAACGCCGTCTCACAACTTTCATCCCAACGAAACCTATTCTCTTTCCTCATCAACGCTGTCATAGGTCTTGAAATCTTTGAAAAGTCTTTCACTAACCGATGGTAGTACCCTGCCAAACCCAAGAAACTCCTGATCTCTGCCACATTATTCGGTGCTTCCCACCGAGTGACTGCCTCTATCTTTGTCGGATCCATAGCTACACCCTTCTTGGAAATCACATACCCCAGAAAGGCAACCTCCTCGAGCCAGAACTCATACTTAGACAACTTTGCATATAGCTGATTGTCACGCAAAGTCTGCAACACCAACCTCAAGTGCTCCTCATGCACCTCCTTAGTCTTGGAATAGACTAAGATATCATCGATGAACACCACCACAAACCAATCCAAACACTGACTGAAGACCCGGTTCATCAAATCCATAAACACTTCAGGTGCATCAGATAACCCAAACGGCATCACCACATACTCATAGTGACCATACCTCGATGTAAAAGTTGTCTTTGGTATGTCCTCATCCTGAATGTTCACCTGATGGTAACCTGACCTTAAATCAATCTTGGAAAAGACTACTGCCCCGTTCAACTGGTCAAACAGATCATCTATCCTTGGCAAAGGATACTTTTTTTTCCACTGTAACTCTATTCAGCTCTCTGTAGTCGATGCACAACCTCAAACTCCCATCTTTCTTCTTCACAAACAGAACGGGTGCTCTCCACGGTGATACACTAGGTCTAATGTATCCCTTATCAATCAAATCATCATGCTGTTTCTTCAGCTCTTCCAACTCCTTAGGACCCCTGTGGTACGGGGCCTTAGAGATTGGTCTCGTCCCTGGTTTCAGCTCCACACTGAAAGCTATCTCCCTTTTTGGTGGTAAACCTGGTATCTCCTCCGGAAAAACATCTGGAAACTCTCCCACCACTAGTATCTAATCAACTGTCAAACTCACCTTACTATGGTCTCTCACATGGCATAGGATCAAAGGACATCCATTCCTCATATAGGACTTCAATGTCACCGCTGCAATAACTTTGACTTTGGGTTTGACAACAAACCCACGATAAGACACACTAACTCCCTTAGGTCCCCTCAAAGAAACTCTCTTTTGGTGACAGTCTATCCTAGCCTTGTACTTACCCAACCAGTCCATACCAACTATCATCTCAAAACTATCCACGGGAAACTCTAACAAATCTACTGGAACGTCAACCTGCCCGACTATCATAGATACACCCTTATACGACCTCCCATAAGTTACAGACTCACCCGAAGGTATAAAAAATTCATCTTTTAATGACTCCAACTCTCTCAAACCTAAAAGCTTAGCATGACTCGACGATAGAAACGAATGTGACGCCCCCGAATCAAATAAAAGAAAGGTACTTGACTATACAAATGAATGTGGCCTTAGACCATGGGACAAAAGATACTAGTATGACACATCCTAGGGTGTCTTGAGAGTATTCTAGCAAACAAAGTCTCATGGAGAAAAATTATCTACAAGGACCTTATATACACTTGTCAAGCTTCCCAAAGAGGTATTTTCACAAAATTTTCTACCATGCAAACTACATACCATGATGCAACTAACATATATACAACACTAATGCATGTGCTTCTATCGACTAAAATGCCATGTACACTAAATGAAAACTCTTAGCAACACATTGGTTCATACCGCATCAATCAAAATTATAGCCACATTGTCATTAACATATAAAAAGGTGGAAGGAGATTTGGAAAGATCATACCATGCGGTCTTCTATTTCCTTCAAGCCTTGAATGTGGCGTAGTCAACCCAATGTGATAAGAGTGACAAACAAACAAACAAATATATACAATATGTACAATTTTACACTATAAAGGAAAGAACATGTTTTTGGTTTTTGAAATTTTCAAATTTTTATGGATTTTGATTTTATGAAATTAAAGAACATATTTTTGGTTTTTCGAAAATTTTCAATTTTTATGTATTTTGGAGAATAAATTCCCATCCCCCACTTTATTTTGGACATTGTTCTCAATGTACATGTAGGAGTAGGAATGAATAAGGAAATACATGTTTTTGGATTTTTAAAGTTTTATGGAAATTGAAATACAAATGCAATGATATGATATGAATGAATGCATGCTCTAACTAAATGCAATTCTATATGACATATATAACAAGTGAATGCAATCTAAGCTATGCCAGATGATGCATGTTTTCTAGTAGGCTATGGTCACCTATGATCAAACCTCCCCAAACCGGTTTAAGCACTATTTCTAGTGTAGAAAGGAATAGGTTTGATCATTAGTGACTCTGCATGAATTCAAGTCTATATACAACTAACTACATAAATTATGTGAGATATATTACAATGCAAACTAATCTAATCATGTGAAATATATTACAATGTAAGCTAATCTAAAATGCATTGCAACTATACATAAGAGATAGGGAAAGAAGAGTTATCATACAAAGGAGGTGGCATGGCCAAGTGTCTATAGCCATTGTATCCTTCATCATCATCATCATCATTGGGTCCTCCATAACCACTATACCCTCCTTGCTCTCCGTAATCTCCTCCTTGGTATCCCTCACCTTGGCTGCCAAATTCCCCTCCTTGGTTGCCATAATTAGGGAACAAGAGATGTGGTTGAGCCCAAGATGGAAGAGGGCCTATAGGATTAATGTACCCTTGTTTTAGCCATGTGTTAGTATAATGGATATAGGGCCAAGTAGTTGTCGACTCGTCCATCGTGCACCCCAAGTTCAACACGTTACATGAGTGTTATAAATTCACCCATGGATGGGGCTTCCGGATCTTGGGGAGTAAAAGGCAAATGTGTTATGGGGTAGGGTGGAATGGGCAAATAAGATGGTTGTTGGTATGGTGCATCACCCCATTCCGGCATTTGAGGAGGTTGGTGGTGTACTTATTCTTGCGGTGGTGGGTGATCATAAATCTCAATGGGTAGAAGGTAGCTTGGCCTTTGTGAGTATCGGCTCAAGCGGGGCTCAGTGGGTGGTAGGTTCCATCCCATGAGTACAGTGATGAGCATCCCCTAGTGAACCATTCTACACTCCCAGCTTCATTGTATCTACACCACCGGTGGTGGTAAAAGATGGCATGTTCATCAATCAAAGTACTTCCTTTGAGTTTTGCATATCTCCCATCAAAGTTGATCCCAGGGCAAAGTTCATTGGCCAAAATTGTTATTAGCCCTCTCATCACAAAGGTTTTGATTTGAGAAATCTCCTTTACAAAATCGTTAAATCTTGTAAGCATCTCAAGGGGTGTGTTGAAGTTATAGGGCCTTGTCCCTTCCAAATTCAAGTAAGACTCGAGAAAAGTCAAGTCGAGAAGGGTGCATTTGTCTTATACTACCCGTCCCAGAATAGTCCCGGCCACGAATCAGTCGCTAATCCTAATCATCGGATGTTGGATAGCAAAAGTGTAGCATTGTTTGAAGGAACTAAATTCTCTCCCGAAAATAGCCCTCCGAAGGTAGTTGACAATAAGGTTGGAGGGCTTATCGGTGTCTTTCTTTGGCACCTCATGACCAAAGATCCCCGTAAATTGTTATAATGTCAACCTATGGTGCATATTGCAAAGACGGAACTCCATACCAACATCTTTTTGTCGATTAGTAACAACATGGAGGCTACACAAAAATCTAACGTAAGGCTTAGGTAAGTGTCATCATGAGCATAAAACATCCTCTCAAGACCCAAGCAATTGAAGAATAACTCTGTTTGTTGCCTTATACCATGTATTTCTAATACATCAAGATCAATGAATTGAGTAGGTTCATAACTCTTACCTAGCAATTCCTCAAATCTTTAACGGTGTTCATCTTTGCCAAAATGTACTTCCGGAAAATGCTCAACTTGTTCAACATCTGGTATCATTTCATTTTCTTGGCCCCTTGCCTCTCGTGAGGCAGTTGAGGTAATGCCCTTTCGGCGTTTGGTTCCTGCCTCGGCGGTCTTCTTGCTTTTGCTCCTTAGAAACAATCTTGCTTGACGTGCTTGGTAGGAACTTTGATCAAAAACCTTGGATTGATGTTTTTGTGATGGGGTTTTTGTGTGGGGATTGTGGAGAAGATGATGATATATGGTTGTAATGATGTTAAGATAAGGGAATAGGGATGGTGGGGGTGGATTTATCAAAGAAACAAGCTGGGACGAGCGGGCTGGGGTTCGCGTTCGGGCGTGCTGCAGTTCAGCCCTGCGTTTTTCTTCATGTGACCCGGGTGTCCTACTATCGGCTCGAGTGTCCCTGTCAATGGGACGGGCATCCTAAGGATGAGACAGGTCTTTTACCTTTGTTTCCCCCAGCTGCGGGTCGAGCGTCCTCTGAAGGGGACGGGCGTCCTGCCTATGCTCTTGTCGAAATTAAGGCTTAAGTTAAGCCTTTCCTTTGCACCCTTTGTGACCCCTTCTTATCATTGTGTCCTTTCTTAAAAAATGGCTTAAAGAGTAGATAAGAACTCTCCCTCACAACTCTTAAGTAAGGACTAAAGGATACATGTAACTAATCTAAAAAGCAACTATCATTATGATACAATGTAGGGCTTAGAAAGAGTATATTACAAATGGTGGTTTGAGCTAGGACTCCACCAAAGTAAGTTTAAATAACAAATTCCATTATCCACGCAGCTCAATGCTCTCAATAGTTGATAAAAAAACTTGTGAATGGTCCTCAAGTAAGCATGAGTAAGTTTTAAACCATTTCAAAATAGAGTAAGGCCAATCCATGAGGGGCCTCTCTTTGAACTCCTTCCCCTTCTCTTTTGCTTTGTCATGATGGCCTTCCTTGCTCTTGCAACTAGCAAATTTGAGATTCTTGTCATAGGGGGTTTTTCGGTTGCTCCTATTTCTTCCAAAGTTGATGACGAAAATACTTGGATTAATCGACCCTTGAAGGATAGTGGGTAGACTTTCATGGCATTGATGATGGGGTAGCTCGAGAGTTGGGATTGTGGGTGCCAAGTTTTCACAAGTAGGCTCCCTCTTAGATTTGTCTTTGAGCTTCTCCACCAAGTGATTCTTGTATGACGTTTTAACTTTCATGAGAAGGTCCATAATGTCATCTCCAACTATCAGAGGCTCCATAGTGGGTGTGAGAAGCTACTCATGTTCAATAAGGAAGAGGCATTCTGTTAGTTATTTAGACCATGTTAATACTCATCTTATGATATTAAAATTACAAATTAATATAATGTGGTCTAAATCTACATGCATGCAAATAAAATGTATAAAAGATGGTATTTAAACCATCTTAAGATAAAAGTTCCTTACATTGCTATAAGGCAAATATGGGAACTACAAAGGTCTCCTACCTTTATAGTTCTTGAGCTATTCAACTTTAGATGATCCTCCAAGAACACCTAACCACCAAAAAGATGGTCTCCTAAGGATACACCCAAGAATCAACCCAAAAACTACTATATTACTAACTAGGTAATATTAGTAGTAATCCTTGTTTGTAATGTATTTGATGTACTAATAAATATTATTACTATGATAATATTATTAGTTGGTATTTATATGTGTTTTAAGATGAAAATGATGAATAAAATAAGAAGAAAATTTGGTCTCTAGGTGATCAAGAGAAACCGACCAAAGGGTGCTTAAAGACCAAAATTTTCTTCAAATTTTTTCAACTAATAAAATGAGGTGAATAGTTGGGTATTTATAGCCTATTATGGGGAACAAAAGTAAGTGGAATTTGCCACTTCATGGACACATGTAGTCCTCTAAAAAACCGGAACAATTGGACTGTATTTGGTCCATTTCGGTTTTCGTCATTTACCCCACAAATGTTTATAAGTCTTATATTTAATTATCTTACATAAATAAATATTAATTTAATTATTTAACACTTAAATAATACAAATTAACTACCAATGACTACTTAACCATTAAGTAATCAGAAGACCATTTTATCAACATACAATGTGTCAATATTATCCCACTTAACTAATTTTACAACCTCTTGTAAAATTAAATAGCTAATTATTCTACCTCAAAACATATACACATATCGTATAAAATTAATTAATTAACAATTAATCAATAAATTCTAATCATTTATTATTTAAATATCTCATAATTAAATAATAAATCTCTTTGTCCCGAGTTCGTAACCCGTCATCAAATAATACATTTATGTGACTAACTAAGAGTCAAATAATACAAGGAATTAATTATCTCGTATCTCATACAAACAATTAATTTATTCTATTTGGGCGTCATCCTATAGGTGTGACCTAAAGGGATCGGTGATCACCGCCGTCACACGACAAGAAATGTCAAACTCTAGTCGACCAATCATTACCGATTAACGATGACCAAAACAAAATAAATAAAATAAATCCCAGAAATTCCTTTTACGAGATTTAATATGTAAACGCCCTCATTGTGGAGGACACTACTCCAACAATCTCCCACTTGTCTGACACAAGTGTGCGTTACCAATTCTCTTGTCCAATAATATCTCCCGCTCAATGCAAGATGTCTTTCAGGTCGTTCTTGCACGTGATCATATCATAAAGTCGTTTCCTCGATCGGAGAATGACCACGTCGACCGGATAATCTACTATATATCGCATCCGAGCGTGGCCACGCATTCACAGTCATCTCTCCTCGAGTGGCCTTGAGATAAAATATGACTTAAAAGGACAATCCTGTTGACCTATTTTCTTCATTCGATACAGATCACAATGACCCAGTAAATGCTCATCGGCCTCCTTTTATGGCGCGACCTAGAACAAAAACCAAAGCCACCGGAAAACCGTACCAACTCAGACAAATAGTCACCAGTCTAAAGAATTTACTCGAAGGAATAAATAGAAATCCTCGCCACGACCTAGCAACAAAAGGACTCTATAAACGGTCACTGTCCGACAAATTGTCTCACAATATGCCTATGTAATCGACCAGTCATCACTATGACCATATGACAGTCGAACCTGCCATCTATCGCCTCACAATCTAGTCACTCCGAGACGTCACCTCATTAAGTAACTAGGGACAAAATACAATGTTAATCCAGTTCACTTAATAGGGTTCAACATTGTCTTTACAACCTATTTGGAGAAAACAAAGTATATAAATTCAGACATAAAACTGAATATAACGATAAATGCAACTTATCACATATGAAATAATAAATACAATATTTGATTATTACATATCATATAATTTACAATAGTTCTGGCATTCGTCTCAACCCCATCAAAACTACACGACTATCATGTTTAGCTTGAGACAAAGGTTTGGTTAAAGGATCAGCGATGTTGTCAGCTGTCCCAACCTTACAAACTGTAATTTCTTTCCTATCGATTAAATCTCTAATTACATGAAATTTCCTAAGTACATGTCTAGATTTGTTACTAGACTTGGGCTCTTTTGCTTGAAAAATTGCCCCACTGTTATCACAATACAAAGTGATAGGATCCTCGGCAGTAGGAACTACCTTCAGTCCCTCTAAAAATTGCCTAATCCAAACAGCTTCCTTTGCGCTTCGAGGTCGCAATGTACTCAACTTCCGTTGTAGAATCAGCAGTCACAGACTCCTTGAAACTTCTCCAGCAAACCGCCCCTCCGTTCAACAAAAAGGCAAAACCAGCCTGGGATTTCAAATCATCCCTATAGGTTTGGAAACTAGCATCCGTATAACCTCTTATACGTAATTCAGATTCTCCTCCAAACACTAAGAATTAATCTTTAGTCCTTCTCAAGTACTTCAGAATATTCTTGACGGCTATCCAGTGACTCTCACCTGGAGTTTTCTGAAAACGACTCGTCATACTCAAAGCATACGAGACATTAGGACGAGAACACATCATAACATACATGATCGATCCAACAGCGGAAGCATAGGGAATCGATTTCATGCGTTCAATATCCTTAGGCTCAGTAGGACACTGTGACTTACTCAAAGTGATCCCACTGCCCATAGGTAGAAAACCTCTCTTGAAGTTTTTCATATTGAATCGGTCAAGAATCTTATCGATATAGGCTTCTTGACTCAATGCTAATATCCTTTTGGATCTATCCCTATAGATCCGGATACCCAAGATGCGCTGAGCTTCTCCCAAATCTTTCATTTGGAAGTGATTTCCCAACCACTTCTTAACAGAAGCAAGCATATCAACATCATTCCCAATGAGTAATATGTCGTCCACATAAAGAAGTAAGAAAACAACTTTACTCCCACTAAACTTCATGTATAAACATGGTTCCTCAACACTTCGAGAATAACCATTCTGTTTAATAACATGATCAAAACGATGATTCCAACTCCTTGACGCTTGCTTAAGACCATAAATGGATCTCTTAAGTTTGCATACATTGTTAGGATTTTTAGGATCCACAAAACCCTCAGGTTGTGTCATGAACACTTCCTCTTCCAGAAACCCGTTTAGGAAAGCGGTTTTGACATCCATTTGCCATATTTCATAATCATGAAATGCAACAATCGCTAACATTATCCGAACAGATCTAAGCATAGCAACTGGTGCAAAAGTTTCATCATAGTGTAAACCATGAACATGAGTGAAACCTTTTGCAACCAATCTAGCTTTGTAGACATCTTTATGTCCATCCATGCCAATTTTAATCATGAATATCCACTTACACTGAAGAGGTCGAACATCTTTAGGTAAGTCAACCAGGTCCCATACCTGATTATCGTACATGGAATCCATTTCGGATTGCATGGCTTCGAGCCATAGCTTAGAGTCAGAACTCATAATAGCTGCTTTATAGGTCTTGGGTTCATCACTTTCTAAAAGTAAAACCTCATAGTCACCATCTTCCTCGATAATACCAAGGTATCTATCAGGCTGGCGACTAACCCTTTCTGACCTCCTAGGTTCAGAAGGAACAATAACCGATTCAGACGTAGAAGGAACATCTTCCTGTATTGTCATATCAGTTTGTGGCTCTTGAACTCCGTCAAGTTCAAATTTTCTCCCACTCTGTCTTCTAGAAATAAACTCTTTTTCTAGAAAGACAGCTTCACGAGCCACAAACACTTTGTTCTCGTTACTATTGTAGAAGTAATATCCACAAGTTTCCTTAGAGTAGCCTACAAAAATACACTTTTCAGAACGAGGTGCAAGCTTATCGTCAGACTTGCTCTTGACATAAGCATCACAACCCCATACTTTCATGTATCGCAGATTCGGGACTTTTCCGTTCCATATCTCATATGGAGTTTTGTTAGTTGCTTTAGTGGGACTTTTATTAAATGATTGTACAGCAGATAAAATGGCAAAACCCCAGAATGACTTAGGTAATTCTGTTTGACTCATCATCGATCAAACCATATCTAATAAAGTTCGATTCCTCCTTTCAGTCACACCATTTAATTGTGGTGTGCCTGGAGGAGTTAACTGAGATACAATACCGCAGTTTATAAGGTGATCTTTAAAGTCATTGCTTAAATATTCCCCACCACGATCTGATCATAATGCTTTAATCTTCTTATTTAATTGGTTTTCTACTTCATTCTGAAACTCTTTGAACTTATCAAAAGCTTCACTTTTATACCTCATTAAGTAGATATACCCATATCTACTCATGTCATCGGTAAAAGTAATGAAATAGTCATAATTACCTCTAGCGGACTGTATCATTGGGCCACAAACATCAGTATGTATTAAACCCAATAACTCACTAGCTCGAGATCCTTTTCCTAGAAAAGGTGATCGAGTCATCTTGCCAAGAAGACAAGATTCGCATGTACCAAATGATTCGAAATCAAAAGGTTTAATTACACCAGTCGACACTAGTCTTTTAATGCGCTTCTCGTTAATATGTCCTAATCGACAATGCCATAAATAAGATTGATCGGGATCACCTGTTTTGAGTCTTTTATTATCTAAATGATACACATCATTACAAGTATCTAGAATATAAATACCATTGACTGAAATAGCTTGACTATATACAATCCCATTAAGGGAAAAAGTACAACACTTGTCTTTAATTACAAAGGAAAACCCTTCTATGTCTAACACAGATACGGATATTATATTTCTAGATAGCGTTGGTACAAAATAACAATTATTAAGATGTAACTCCAACCCCGAAGCTAAACTAAGTACATAAGTTCCTACTGAGACGGCAGCTACTTTAGACCCGTTTCCCATTCGGAGATCGACATCACCTTTGTTTAGCTTTCTTATGCTTTTTAGGCCCTGAAAATGATTGCACAAGTGAGAACCACAACCAGTATCTAACACCCAAGTTGTATTTGAAGCATAATTTATGTCTATCATAAAAGATTCAGTTGAGAAATTACATGTCGGCTTCACAATGCCAGCTTTTATGTCATCCATGTACTTTGTAAAATTACGTCTCCAATGTCCCTTGTTATTACAATAATTACAAGTATCTTTAAGAGGATTACCCTTTATGGATTTTGGCTTGGTAGAGCAATTCGCAATTGCTTTACCTTTGCCCTCCACCTGAACGGGCTTCTTACCTGCATTCCTCTTAAACTGCTTCTTCCTCTTCACATTAATCGCAAGCAGATCTTTCCTTGTACTCCCACTCAATCCCATGTCCTTCTCTGCTTGCACAAGCAGAGAATGGAGCTCATGTAAACTCTTTCTCATGTTTGTCATGTTGTAATTTACCCTAAATTGGGTAAATCCAATGACGTGAGAGAGAGAGTGGAGCACTCAGTCCACCACTAGTTCATCGGGGATCTTACATCCCAACCCCTCTAAAGTTTCCACGTACTCAATCATTTTAAGTACGTGTGAACTCACAGGTTGACCATCTTTGAGGTTAGCCTCAAAGAAATGAACAGCGGTGTCATACTGAATTATTCTCGGGGTTTGAGAAAACATAGTTGAAAGCCTCGAGAATACTTCATGTGAATCACGAAACTTGACACATTGCCTTTGTAAAGCATGATCCATTGAAAAAATTAAAACATTTTTTATTGCAGCGGATTCCTTTTGATAATTTGAAAAAGCCTCCCTTACATCGGCAGTGGCCCTAGTACTAGGCGAAGGGGGAGAGGGATCGACAAGGTAGCGTAATTTGCCATCATCTAACCACCAAAAAGATGATCTCCTAAGGATACACCCAAGAATCAACCCAAAAACTACTATATTACTAACTAGGTAATATTAGTAGTAATCCTTGTTTGTAATGTATTTGATGTACTAATAAATATTATTACTATGATAATATTATTAGTTGGTAATTATATGTGTTTATGATGAAAATGATGAACAAAATAAGAAGAAAATTTGGTCTCTAGGTGATCAAGAGAAACCGGCCAAAGGGTGCTTAAAGACCAAAATTTTCTTCAAATTTTTTCAACTAATAAAATGAGGTGAATAGTTGGGTATTTATAGCCTATTTTGGGGAACAAAAGTAAGTGGAATTTGCCACTTCATGGACACATGTAGTCCTCTAAAAAACCGGAACAATTGGACTGTATTTGGTCCATTTCGGTTTTCGTCATTTGCCCCACAAATGCTTATAAGTCTTATATTTAATTATCTTACATAATTAAATATTAATTTAATTATTTAACACTTAAATAATACAAATTAACTACCAATGACTACCTAACCATTAAGTAATCATAAGACCATTTTTTTTTGGTGAAACGTAAACTTGTATTAATAATTAGGAACATTACACCAAGCACATTCTCATCATATAACTCAAAAGAAATTAGACTAAATCTAACTTTTGCAGCCAACACAAAGCTTTTCTATGACTCTTACAAGTTTCTATAGATTCTAGCTTCCCTTTTAAAACACTCTGAATCTTGCACAAAATCGCCTGAGGATGATGCATCACTCCCTCAACCCGTGCAGTATTCCTATTGAACCAAATGAGATAAATCAATGTTGCAAAAACAGCCATGACAACTTTCTTTTGTAGCAAAGACCTGCATCTCCAGTTAATGAGCCAATTAATAATCTCTCTCTGATAGGTATATCCTAACCATTGCTGAAGTTCCAGTAAGCACTTCTGACTGTAGGCACAGTAAAAAAAAGATGCTATTGAGTCTCCTGTTGGACACCACACAGATCACAAACCCCATCACTAATGATCCCAAACCGCAGAAGTCTATCCTTAGTCAACAATTTTTGATGCACATAAACCCAATTAATGAAACAGACTTTTGGTAAACAAAGCATATTCCATACATAGGGCAACCAACTGACCTGCACATGATCCCTGAGCAGCCAGTCATAAACCTCACCCAAGACATAATCCTTAGATAGCCAGCCATTAATGAAAAAACCAGCCTGTAAAATCTCATTAACTCTACAAACTTGTCTCCAAGTCCAACTAGAGTTAGTAGTAGCCTTGTAATCCCACCAGTTAGTTTGTTTTATATAGAGATGATGCACCCATTTCACCCACAAGGTGTCCTTCTTCTGAGAAATCCACCAAGTATACTTGCCCAAAACTGTCAGGTTCCAGAGAAGACTATGTTTAATACCAAGTCCACCCTTATCACAAGGCAAGCAGCAGGTATCCCAAGCAATTCCTGGTACCTTATGAAATTCATCAGTGCCAGACCATAAGTAGTTTCTGCAAACTGCATCCACTCTACTAAGAACACCCTTAGGTATGAGAAAGATCCTGGACCAGTAGCTGTGAAGTTGTGACAGTACTGCCCTTACCAAAACTAGTCTTCCAGCATAGCTCAATTTTTTTGCCCCCCAACTTCTTATCCTTACCACAATTTTATCCACCAAAAGACTACATTCACCATTAGTGAGCCTCTTGTAAGATATTGGAATGCCAAGATATCTAAAGGGAAATTGGCCAATCTTAAAACCAGACAGCTGCAGAATTGCTTCAGTAGCCATAGGTGTGATACCATGAAGATACATCTCAGACTTGTCTTGATTCATACGAAGGCCAGAAGCCTCAGAAAAAGAAAGAAAAGCTCTCATGAGTACTCTCACAGAGGCCAGGTCTCCTCTGCAAAACAAGAGCAGATCATCTGCAAAGGCCAGATGACTCAACCCCAACTTCCTGCACATAGGATGAAACCTAAAGTCTGGTCTTTGAGTAACCACACTGAGAATCCTGGTGAAATACTCAAGAGAGATGGTAAATAAGAGAGGAGACATAGGATCTCCTTGCCTGAGCCCCCTCCTTCCTTGGAAAAAACCAAATTGATTTCCATTAAGAGCTAGAGAATAATAAGGAGAAGTGAGGCATTGCATGGTCCAATTGATCATAGTCCTAGGAAACTTCAAAGCAGTCAACATCCCTTCAACAAATTCCCATTCAATGGAATCATAAGCTTTCCTGAGGTCAACTTTCATCAAGACCCTAGGGGAGCAAGTCTTCCTGTTATAGAGTCTCACCAGGTCTTGACAAATCATGATATTATCAATGATATCCCTCCCTTGTAGGAAAGCACTCTGATTAAGACTCACAAGCTCAGCAAGGGTGCTAGCAATTCTATTACAAATGATCTTAGTAATACACTTGTAAATCACATTGCAGCAACCAATTTGTCTATAATCAGTCACAGAGGTAGGACAATCTTTTTTAGGAATTAAAGTAAGGATAGTGGCACTAAACTGTTTTAACAGCTTACCAGTCCTGAAGAACTCCTGAACTGCACCACACACCTCATCACCAACAACATTAAAAGCATCTTTGAAGAAACCAGACGAGTACCCATCAGGGCCTGGAGCTTTGTCACTGGGAATGGACAACAAAGCTACCTTGATCTCCTCCTTGGTAATAGTTCTACACATAGCAGCAGCCTGATCAGGGGTAACCAGCTTGCCTTGCCTAACTACTCTAACACACACATTAGCCACATCCTCAGAAGTACCCAATAGCTTCTCATAGTAATCCAAAAAGGCATGTTCAATGGTATCAGCTTCCCCACATATCTTACCATTAACATCCTGGATACTGAGGACTTTATTCATAGCTCTTCTGGCTTTGATGGTACTATGGAAATAGTGCGTGTTCTCATCTGCATTATTTAACCAGAGAGCCTTTGCTTTCTGAGCAAGATATGAGGTCTTTGCAGTTTCCAAATCCTGGTAAGATTTAGAGGCAACCCTCTCCTCTGCCATAAGCATAATGTTTGTGGGGTCCTTGTGAAGTCTCCCCCGGATATCCTCCAAAAACAATTTAGCCACCTGGGCAGAGTTGACAATGTCCCCATAACCTTCTCTATTCAATTTCTTAAGAGGACCTTTCAGAAGTTTCAACTTCTTTGCAACTTGATAACTCAAACACCCAGAGATTGATGTACCCCAAACCTGCTGGACAATACTCAGAAACTGGTCATCTTTGCCCCACATATTGAAGTACATAAAACGAGACTTCTGCCTGGGATAAGAATGCCACAACTCCATAAGACAGGGACTATGATCATATAATCCCTAAGGAAGAAAAGTAACAGTCCCAGAAGGCCCCTGAATGATCCACTGATCATTAACCATAACTCGATCAATACGACTAAACACCCTAGCAACACCTTCCTGTTTGTTATTCCAGGTAAAAAAAGCACCTGAAGTCCCAACATCATAAAGCCCACAGTCATCACCACAGTCCTGGAAACCCTGAACCTCGGCCTGGGTTATAGGAGAGCCAATTCGTTCATCAGAGTGAAGAACATTATTGAAGTCACCCATTATTAACTAAGGATCCACTAAACTCTGCTTTAGCTGCTTCAGAGAGCTCCAGAGATCAACCCTTTCACTATCTTTGTTACAGCCATAAACCAAAGAGTGAACCCAGCTGAATCCAGAGCTCAGGTGAGTCACTCTCAAATGCACAACTTGAAGTTGCTTGCCAAGTTCAACCACAAAAAACTGAGAGGCATCCCACAAGACCCAGATTCTACCTCTATCCAAAATGTCATTATTATTCAAGAACTGCCAGTGAGAGCCAAGCCCTTGCTGAAATTTATTAACATTAATGGTCTTGACCCTTGTTTCTATAAGGCCAAAAAACCCTACATTATTCATATGCAAGAAACGTCTAACATCACCTTGCTTATTCCATTTATTGAGTCCTCTAACATTCCAAAAACCAATCCTATCCATGATTAATGTTTATGGCAAACCTCCCCTTCCCCAAGCTATTCAGTATATTCATCCTCAAGGAATTGTTTACTGCCTCCAGAAAGGTAGGTCCACTCTGAATCCCTTCCCTTCTATGAGGTAACATTCTAGCAGGGGTCATAGAATTGAGAACAGTTCCCTGGTATGGCATTGGAGTCACCACTGATGCAGGATCAAAAGTAGGTAGTGGCCCCTCCACACTATCCTGTTTCTGGTGATGAACCTCAGCAACCTTGGGCTTAGGCACGACTTTAGGAACCCATAAATTCTTAACAACAGCAGGTTTCTTGTTCCCTCCAGCCTTCCTGCACATGTCCTCATCATGACCAATGCCATGACATCTAGTACAGACCAAAGGTTTTCACTCATAAAACACCTGTTGTTTCTGCAAAACTCCATTCTTATCCAGGAATTCAACAGTGTCAAGCAGCGGTAAACCAACCTTGACCTCTACAAGAAACCGTGCATATCCCAAAAATTCCTTCTCCTTTGTTGCTGTATCACACTTGATAGGCTTCCCTACCAGTCCAGCAATTTTAGGTAACGCAGCTCCCCAATACTTAAAATCCAAATCATGAAAACGAACCCAAATAGAAACAGCATCAGGTTTCTCCTTACACAACTTAGAATTAGGCTTCCAATCCTTGACAATAAAAGGTTTACTATCAAGGAAAAGAGGACCAGATTGGAGAGCAGTAACCTTATCTTCAGGCTTAAGGAATTGAACCAAACATAAACCATTTGCGAGGAAAGACCCCTTATCAATCGATAAATTCTTCCACAATCGACGAACAAAGCCATTCACTACCAAACCAGGTGGATTTGCACCAAGAACATAACAGAAGACCGAGGAGGACCAGAAATCCAACTCAAGCTGAACATCCGCAAGATCAATTTTGAGAATAGGCTTACTGAGTGTCGGCGGACGAACTCCCCTTCCTGGTGACCTCAGTCCAACCTTCCTCTTCAGCTGCTGAATTCTCAGAAATCGGCAATAATTCCTTATTCAGATTGAAAGCCCGAAGCTCATCCGCCTTCGAACTCTCACTCAGACAGACCTCAACAGCAATCTCCCTCAATTCTGTATTATGTAGCGTAGTACTAGTAGTTTTGTGATTATTAGTAGATGATGAAGTATTATTTTTAGATGATTGTTTATTATTATTAGCGGTTTTCCTGCGTTTCGCCATTGCAGATCACGAAGAAAAATCGCCTTCTCTCTCTAATCGCCTTCTCTCTCTGCTTTAATTCCGGAGAACTATTATTATTATTGGAGGTCTTCCATAATAAGACCATTTTATCAACATACAATGTGTCAATATTATCCCACTTAGCTAATTTTACAACCTCTTGTAAAATTAAATAGCTAATTAATTCTACCTCAAAACATATACACATATCGTATAAAATTAATTAATTAACAATTAATCAATAAATTCTAATCATTTATTATTTAAATATCTCATAATTAAATAATAAATCTCTTTGTCCCGAGTTCGTAACCCGTCATCAAATAATACCATTGTGTGACTAACTAAGAGTCAAATAATACAAGGAATTAATTATCTCGTATCTCATACAAACAATTAATTTATTCTATTTGGGCGTCATCCTATAGGTGTGACCTAAAGGGATCAGCTGATCACCGCCGTCACACGACAGTAATGTCAAACTCTAGTCAGCCAATCATTACCGATTAACGATGACCAGCTGACAAATAAATAAAATAAATCCCCGATATTCCTTTTACGAGATTTAATATGTAAACGCACTTATTGTGGAGGACACTACTCCAACAATCTCCCACTTGTCTGACACAAGTGTGCGTTACCAATTCTCTTGTCCAATAATATCTCCCACTCAATGCAAAATGTCTTTCAGGTCGTTCTTGCACGTGATCATATCATAAAGTGGTTTCCTCGATCGGAAAATGACTATCGACCGGATAATCTACTATAGATCGCATCCGAGCGTGGCCACGCATTCACAGTCATCTCTCCTCGAGTGGCCTTGAGATAAAATATGACTTAAAAGGACAATCATGTTGACCTATTTTCTTCATTCGATACAGATCACAATGACCCAGTAAATGCTCATCGGCCTCCTTTTACGGTGCGACCTAGAACAAAAACCAAAGCCACTGGAAAACCATACCAACTCAGACAAATAGTCACCAGTCTAAAGAATTTACTCGAAGGAATAAATAGAAATCCTCGCCACGACCTAGCAACAAAAGGACTCTATAAACGGTCACTGTCCGACAAATTGTCTCACAATATGCCTATGTAATCGACCGAGTCATCACTATGACCATATGACGATCGAACCCATCATCTATCGCCTCACAATCTAGTCACTCCGAGACGTCACCTCATTAAGTAACTAGGGAGAAAATACAATGTTAATCCAGTTCACTTAATAGGGTTCGACATTGTCTTTACAACCTATTTGGAGAAAACAAAGTATATAAATTCAGACATAAAACTGAATATAACGATAAATGCAACTTATCACATATGAAATAATAAATACAATATTTGATTATTACATATCATATAATTTACAACAGTTCTGGCATTCATCTCAACCCCATCGAAACTACATGACTATCATGTTTAGCTTGAGACAAAGGTTTGGTTAAAGGATCAGCGATGTTGTCAGCTGTCTCAACCTTACAAACTGTAATTTCTTTCCTTTCGATTAAATCTCTAATTACATGAAATTTCCTAAATACATGTCTAGATTTGTTACTATACTTGGGCTCTTTTGCTTGAAAAATTGCCCCACTGTTATCACAATACAAAGTGATAGGATCCTCGGCAGTAGGAACTACCTTCAGTCCCTCTAAAAATTGCCTAATCCAAACGACCTTGATTTGCGGCTTTCCGAGGCTGCAATGTACTCAGCTTCCGTTGTAGAATCAGCAGTCACAGACTCCTTGAAATTTCTCCAGCAAACCGCCCCTTCGTTCAACAAAAAGACAAAACCAGCCTGGGATTTCAAATCATCCCTATAGGTTTGGAAACTAGCATCCGTATAACCTCTTATACGTAATTTAGATTCTCCTCCAAACACTAAGAATGAATCTTTAGTCCTTCTCAAGTACTTCAGAATATTCTTGACGGCTATCCAGTGACTCTCACCGGAGTTTTCTCTCAAACGACTCGTCATACTCAAAGCATACGAGACATCAGGACGAGAACACATCATAGCATACATGATCGATCCAACAGCGGAAGCATAGGGAATCGATTTCATGCGTTCAATATCCTTAGGCTCAGTAGGACACTGTGACTTACTCAAAGTGATCCCACTGCCCATAGGTAGAAAACCTCTCTTGGAGTTTTTCATATTAAATCGGTCAATAATCTTATCGATATAGGCTTCTTGACTCAATGCTAATATCCTTTTGGATCTATCCCTATAGATCCGGATACCCAAGATGCGCTGAGCTTCTCCCAAATCTTTCATTTGGAAGTGATTTCCCAACCACTTCTTAACAGAAGCAAGCATATCAACATCATTCCCAATGAGTAATATGTCGTCCACATAAAGAAGTAAGAAAACAACTTTACTCCCACTAAACTTCATGTATAAACATGGTTCATCAACACTTCGAGAAAAACCATTTTGTTTAATAACATGATCAAAACGATGATTCCAACTCCTTGACGCTTGCTGAAGACCATAAATGGATCTCTTAAGTTTGCATACTTTGTTAGGATTTTTAGGATCCACAAAACCCTCAGGTTGTGTCATGAACACTTCCTCTTCCAGAAACCCATTTAGGAAAGCGGTTTTGACATCTATTTGCCATATCTCATAATCATGAAATGCAGCAATCGCTAATATTATCCGAACAGATCTAAGCATAGCAACTGGTGCAAAAGTTTCATCATAGTGTAAACCATGAACCTGAGTGAAACCTTTTGCAACCAATCTAGCTTTGTAGACATCTTTATGTCCATCCATGCCGATTTTAATCTTGAATATCCACTTACACTGAAGAGGTCGAACATCTTTAGGTAAGTCAACCAGGTCCTATACCTGATTATCGTACATCGAATCCATTTAGGATTGCATGGCTTCGAGCCATAGCTTAGAGTCAGAACTCATAATAGCTGCTTTATAGGTCTTGGGTTCATCACTTTCTAAAAGTAAAACATCATAGTCACCATCTTCCTCGATAATACCAAGGTATCTATCAGGCTGGCGACTAACCCTTTCTGACCTCCTAGGTTCAGAAGGAACAATAACCGATTCAGACGTAGAAGGAACATCTTCCTGTATTGTCATATCAGTTTGTGGCTCTTGAACTTCGTCAAGTTCAAATTTTCTCCCACTCTGTCTTCTAGAAATAAACTCCTTTTCTAGAAAGACAGCTTCACGAGCCACAAACACTTTGTTCTCGTTACTATTGTAGAAGTAATATCCACAAGTTTCCTTAGGGTAGCCTACAAAAATACACTTTTCAGAACGAGGTGCAAGCTTATCGTCAGACTTGCTCTTGACATAAGCATCACAACCCCATACTTTCATGTATCGCAGATTCGGGACTTTCCCTTTCCATATCTCATATGGAGTTTTGTCGATTGCTTTAGTGGGACTTTTATTAAGTGATTGTACAGATAAAAAATGGCAAAACCCCAGAATGACTTAGGTAATTCTGTTTGACTCATCATCGATCGAACCATATCTAATAAAGTTCGATTCCTCCTTTCAGCCACACCATTTAATTGTGGTGTGCCTGGAGGAGTTAACTGAGATACAATACCGCAGTTTATAAGGTGATCTTTAAAGTCATTGCTTAAATATTCCCCTCCACGATCTGATCGTAATGCTTTAATCTTCTTATTTAATTGGTTTTCTACTTCATTCTGAAACTCTTTGAACTTATAAAAAGCTTCACTTTTATACCTCATTAAGTAGATATACCCATATCTACTCATGTCATCGGTAAAAGTAATGAAATAGTCATAATTACCTCTAGCAGTGACTGTCATTAGGCCACAAACATCAGTATGTATTAAACCCAATAACTTACTAGCTCGAGATCCTTTTCCTAGAACAGGTGAACGAGTCATCTTGCCAAGAAGACAAGATTCGCATGTACCAAATGATTCGAAATCAAAAGGTTTAATTACACCAGTCGACACTAGTCTTTTAATGCGCTTCTCGTTAATGGGTCCTAATCGACAATGCCATAAATAAGATTGATCGGGATCACCTGTTTTGAGTCTTTTATTATCTAAATGATAAACATCATTGCAAGTATCTAGAATATAAATACCATTGATTGAAATAGCTTGACTATATACAATCCCATTAAGGGAAAAAGTACAACACTTGTCTTTAATTACAAAGGAAAACCCTTCATGTCTAACACGATACGGATATTATATTTCTAGATAGCGTTGGTACAAAATAACAATTATTAAGATGTAACTCCAACCCCGAAGCTAAACTAAGTACATAAGTTCCTACTGAGACGACAGCTACTTTAGACCCGTTTCCCATTCGGAGATCGACATCACCTTTATTTAGCTTTCTTATGCTTTTTAGGCCCTGCAAATGATTGCACAAGTGAGAACCACAACCAGTATCTAATACCCAAGTTTTATTTGAAGCATAATTTATGTCTATCATAAAAGATTCAGTTGAGAAATTACATGTCGGCTTCACAATGCCAGCTTTTATGTCATCCAGGTATTTTGTACAATTACGTCTCCAATGTCCCTTGTTATTACAATAATTACAAGTATCTTTAAGAGGATTACCCTTTATGGATTTTGGCTTGGTAGAGCAATTCGCAAATGCTTTACCTTTACCCTCCACCTGAACGGGCTTCTTACCTGCATTCCTCTTGAACTGCTTCTTCCACTTCACATTAATCGCAAGCACATCTTTCCTTGTACTCCCACTCAATCCCATGTCCTTCTCTGCTTGCACAAGAAGAGAATGGAGCTCATGTAAACTCTTTCTCATGTTTGTCATGTTGTAATTTACCCTAAATTGGGTAAATCCCTTGACGTGAGAGAGAGAGTGGAGCACTCGGTCCACCACTAGTTCATCGGGGATCTTACATCCCAACCTCTCTAAAGTTTCCACGTACTCAATCATTTTAAGTACGTGTGAACTTACAGGTTGACCATCTTTGAGGTTAGCCTCAAAGAAACGAACAGCGGTGTCATACTAAATTATTCTCGGGGCTTGAGAAAACATAGTTGAAAGCCTCGAGAATACTTCATGTGCATCACAAAACTTGACACATTGCCTTTGTAAAGCAGGATCCATTGAAAAAATCAAAACATTTTTTATTGCAGCGGATTCCTTTTGATAATTTGAAAAAGCCTCCCTTACATCGGCAGTGGCCCTAGTACTAGGCGAAGGGGGAGAGGGATCGACAAGGTAGCGTAATTTGCCATCACTGCGGCTAATCGAAGTTGTTCCTCCCAATCTTTAAAATTACTACCGTCGGCTTTTAATACATATTTGTCCATAAAAGAACGTAGCCATGAATCTCTAGTTATGGTGGCGATTTCACTAGTAGATGCCATTGTGATTACTACAAAGGAAATAAAGGAAGGATTAACATTTATCGTCTAGAAATATTTAACTTCTGAAACTATTTAACAAGTTCGCATTTATATAATGATCTCCCACTGAATTGTATAAATGATTCCAAGATCCATTTTTATATAAACACGGGCACGGTGGACCGATTCAACCCATATTTATATAAATTTGGTGAGTCAACAACTTTGACTGATTCTACTGCTATAACTCTTGGTTGACGAATTTTCTTAAAATCTATCTTTTAGCCTCAGAATAAATATGGGCACGGTGGACCGATTCAACCCATATTTATCCCGTTGAGTCCAACCAATTTTCACGCGTAATAACTATTATTACCCTACTTACCCAACGTAAAAAGAGTGTACCTCGGTGATCCGAACCTACCTCTAATGAAGAAGGGATTCATAGGTGCTATTATTTGGTAAGGCTTAATCTCAATTTTAAACAAATGTGAGAGATCTTATCAAATTAATTGTCTATCACTTTTAAGTGAACTAAATTGGTGAATACTAGACAATTAAATCGATAACAACAAAAATAAAATATGTAGTGACGATTTGGCATGAATGCATAAAACAATTAAAACAAACAAGTCCTAATATGGCCACCTAGTTAATCTAATTAACTAAAATTATTACACTTCGGAAACCAACTCCTTGGTCCCTTGAGTCTTCATAAATTGGCCTCCTTCTTTAGGATTTCGGAACGCCTTTCCGAAAACACCGTCTTCATGAAAACTCCGTCTTTAGATGCTTCATCTAATTACTAATAATTAAATTACATAACAATACCCTATTATACAATTTGTAATAAAATTAAAATAAAACTATTAATTAATTAAAAATTAGGTGATGCGAAATCGCAATTAATTACAAAACAAGTCGATATTCCCTTACATTTCGGGAAATACCAACTTCTACCTATGGCCATATTAGTAAAAATTACATAATTAAAATTCTAAAAACCATTCATCCAAATGAATAATAAAATGCATTATGGAAAATGACATGCCAAATCGTCTAACTTACCAACAATGATCATTTGAGCTTGCTTTGACGGAATTTTTACCAATAAAAATTCATAATCAATTCTTAAAACAATTTTAAGACTTACTCATCATACTAATCTGGTCTAATATCAAAATAATTATTCTGAACAATTATCTTGAATTTATATGGGAATTAAAACACAATTGTGACAAAAAATGATATAATAATTCACAATTATCATACAAAAAATCCATTTAATTTAAAAATTTATGGAAAAACAAATTTTAAAGCCATGAACATTCTGGTCTTACACCAAAAAAACCATGCAAGTGAAAAATTTTGTTTTCAAAATTTATTTAAACGATTTCACAATTTAATCGGTAAAGCGACAATTTTTACGATTTAATTCTAAATCAAACCATAAAAATTGAAATGACTTAAAATAAAATTTTATACATTTTGGAACAATTTCCAGGAGCTAAAAATTCAGAAATTTCGAGCCCTAAAATTAAATCAATATTTATTTACAAAATAACCATTATTTACCCATTTTTATCAAATAAAAATTAATAAACAACCTAAATTAATCACATTAATTTAAAGTTTCTATTTTTCTCATAACTAGAACATGCATGTGTTTATTTATAAATAAATATGCATAAAATTAACATGCAACCCAATTTAATTAACTCTTAATTAATTTTAATGCATTTTTACTCAATTTTATGCCATTTTAAGTTATAAAAAGTGGAAAAATTTAACAAAAATCAAATTTTCGTCCCATATCATCCTAAGACCATATTATTTACATGCAAGACTATATTATGTGATAAAAAGAATTTTAGTAACATAATATCAATTTTATTAATTTATCTCATAAATTACTAAAATCGTCCTAAGACAACATGCATGTATTTAACAATGCTCTGATACCACTTGTTAGTTATTTAGACCATATTAATACTCATCTTATGATATTAAAATTACAAATTAATATAATGTGGTCTAAATCTACATGCATGCAAATAAAATGTATAAAAGATGGTATTTAAACCATCTTAAGACAAAAGTTCCTTACATTGCTATAAGCCAAATATGGGCACTACAAAGGTCTCCTACCTTTATAGTTCTTGAGCTATTCAACTTTAGATGATCCTCCAAGAACACCTAACCACCAAAAAGATGGTCTCCTAAGGATACACCCAAGAATCAACCCAAAAACTACTATATTACTAACTAGGTAATATTAGTAGTAATTCTTGTTTGTAATATATTTGATGTACTAATAAATATTATTACTAGGATAATATTATTAGTTGGTATTTATATGTGTATTAAGATGAAAATGATGAACAAAATAAGAAGAAAATTTGGTCTCTAAGTGATCAAGAGAAACCGGCCAAAGGGTGCTTAAAGACCAAAATTTTCTTCAAATTTTTTCAACTAATAAAATGAGGTGAATAGTTGGGTATTTATAGCCTATTATGGGGAACAAAAGTAAGTGGAATTTGCCACTTCATGGACACATGTAGTCCTCTAAAAAACAGGAACAATTGGACTGTATTTGGTCCATTTCGGTTTTCGTCATTTGCCCCACAAATGCTTATAAGTCTTATATTTAATTATCTTAAATAATTAAATATTAATTTAATTATTTAACACTTAAATAATACAAATTAACTACCAATGACTACTTAACCATTAAGTAATCATAAGACCATTTTATCAACATACAATGTGTCAATATTATCCCACTTAGCTAATTTTACAACCTCTTGTAAAATTAAATAGCTAATTAATTCTACCTCAAAACATATACACATATCGTATAAAATTAATTAATTAACAATTAATCAATAAATTCTAATCATTTATTATTTAAATATCTCATAATTAAATAATAAATCTCTTTGTCCCGAGTTCGTAACCCGTCATCAAATAATACATTTATGTGACTAACTAAGAGTCAAATAATACAAGGAATTAATTATCTCGTATCTCATACAAACAATTAATTTATTCTATTTGGGCGTCATCCTATAGGTGTGACCTAAAGGGATCAGCTGATCACCGCCGTCACACGACAGTAATGTCAAACTCTAGTAAGCCAATCATTACCGATTAACGATGACCAGCTGACAAATAAATAAAATAAATCCCCGATATTCCTTTTACGAGATTTAATATGTAAACGCTCTGATACCACTTGTTAGTTATTTAGACCATGTTAATACTCATCTTATGATATTAAAATTACAAATTAATATAATGTGGTCTAAATCTACATGCATGCAAATAAAATGTATAAAAGATGGTATTTAAACCATCTTAAGACAAAAGTTCCTTACATTGCTATAAGGCAAATATGGGCGCTACAAAGGTCTCCTACCTTTATAGTTCTTGAGCTATTCAACTTTAGATGATCCTCCAAGAACACCTAACCACCAAAAAGATGGTCTCCTAAGGATACACCCAAGAATCAACCCAAAAACTACTATATTACTAACTAGGTAATATTAGTAGTAATCCTTGTTTGTAATGTATTTGATGTACTAATAAATATTATTACTATGATAATATTATTAATTGGTATTTATATGTGTTTTAAGATGAAAATGATGAACAAAATAAGAAGAAAATTTGGTCTCTAGGTGATCAAGAGAAACCGGCCAAAGGGTGCTTAAAGACCAAAATTTTCTTCAAATTTTTTCAACTAATAAAATTAGGTGAATAGTTGGGTATTTATAGCCTATTATGGGGAACAATAGTAAGTGGAATTTGCCACTTCATGGACACATGTAGTCCTCTAAAAAACCGGAACAATTGGACTGTATTTGGTCCATTTCGGTTTTTGTCATTTGCCCCACAAATGCTTATAAGTCTTATATTTAATTATCTTACATAATTAAATATTAATTTAATTATTTAACACTTAAATAATACAAATTAACTACCAATGACTACTTAACCATTAAGTAATCATAAGACCATTTTATCAACATACAATGTGTCAATATTATCCCACTTAGCTAATTTTACAACCTCTTATAAAATGAAATAGCTAATTAATTCTACCTCAAAACATATACACATATCGTATAAAATTAATTAATTAACAATTAATCAATAAATTCTAATCATTTATTATTTAAATATCTCATAATTAAATAATAAATCTCCTTGTCGCGAGTTCGTAACCCGTCATCAAATAATACATTTATGTGACTAACTAAGAGTCAAATAATACAAGGAATTAATTATCTCGTATCTCATACAAACAATTAATTTATTCTATTTGGGCGTCATCCTATAGGTGTGATCTAAAGGGATCAGCTGATCACCGCCGTCACACGACAGTAATGTCAAACTCTAGTCAGCCAATCATTACCTATTAACGATGACCAGCTGACAAATAAATAAAATAAATCCCCGATATTCCTTTTACAAGATTTAATATGTAAACGCACTCATTGTGGAGGACACTACTCCAACAATCTCCCACTTCTCTGACACAAGTGTGCGTTACCAATTCTCTTGTCCAATAATATCTCCCACTCAATGCAAGATGTCGTTCAGGTCGTTCTTGCACGTGATCATATCATAAAGTGGTTTCCTCGATCAAGAGAATGACTGTCTGACCGGATAATCTACTATAGATCGCATCCGAGCGTGGCCACGCATTCACAGTCATCTCTCCTCGAGTGGCCTTGAGATAAAATATGACTTAAAAGGACAATCCTGTTGACCTATTTTCTTCATTCGATACTGATCACAATGACCCAGTAAATGCTCATCGGCCTCCTTTTATGGTGCGACCTAGAACAAAAACCAAAGCCACCGGAAAACCGTACCAACTCAGACAAATAGTCACCAGTCTAAAGAATTGACTCGAAGGAATAAATAGAAATCCTCGCCACGACCTAGCAACAAAAGGACTCTATAAACGGTCACTGTCCGACAAATTGTCTCACAATATGCCTATGTAATCGACCAGTCATCACTATGACCATATGACAGTCGAACCTGTCATCTATCGCCTCACAATATAGTCACTCCGAGACTTCACCTCATTAAGTAACTAGGGAGAAAATACAATGTTAATCCAGTTCTCTTAATAGGGTTCGACATTGTCTTTACAACCTATTTGGAGAAAACAAAGTATATAAATTCAGACATAAAACTTAATATCATTATATAAATGCGAACTTGTTAAATAGTTTCACAAGTTAAATATTTCTAGACGATAAATGTTAATCCTTCCTTTATTTACTTTGTAGTAATCACGATGGCTTCTACTAGTGAAACCGCCACCATAGCTAGAGATTCATGGCTACGTTCTTTTATGGACAAATATGTATAAAAAGCCGACGGTAGTAATTTTAAAGATATGGAGGAACAACTTCGATTAGCTGCCGCAGGTGATGGCAAATTACGTTACCTTGTCGATCCCTCTCCCCCTTCGCCTAGTACTAGGGCCACTGCCGATGTAAGGGAGGCTTTTTCAAATTATCAAAAAGGATATTAGCATTGAGTCAAGAAGCCTATATCGATAAGATTCTTGACCGATTCAATATGAAAAACTCCAAGAGAGGTTTTCTACCTATGGGCAGTGGGATCACTTTGAGTAAGTCACAGTGTCCTACTGAGCCTAAGGATATTGAACGCATGAAATCGATTCCCTATGCTTCCGCTGTTGGATCGATCATGTATGCTATGATGTGTTCTCGTCCTGATGTCTCGTATGCTTTGAGTATGACGAGTCGTTTTCAGAAAACTCCAGGTGAGAGTCACTGGATAGCCGTCAAGAATATTCTGAAGTACTTGAGAAGGACTAAATATTCATTCTTAGTGTTGGGAGGAGAATCTGAATTACGTATAAGAGGTTATACGGATGCCAGTTTCCAAACCGATAGGGATGATTTGAAATCTCAGGCTGGTTTTGTCTTTTTGTTGAACGGAGGGGCGGTTTGCTGGAGAAGTTTCAAGGAGTCTGTGATCACGATTCTACAACGGAAGTTGAGTACATTGCGACCTCCGAAGGCGCAAAGGAAGTCTGTTTGGATTAGGCAATTTTTAGAGGGACTGAAGGTAGTTCCTACTGCCGAGGATCCTATCACTTTGTATTGTGATAACAGTGGGGCAATTTTTCAAGCAAAAGAGCCCAAGTCTAGTAACAAATCTAGACATGTACTTAGGAAATTTCATGTAATTAGAGATTTAATCGAAAGGAAAGAAATTACAGTTTGTTAGGTTGGGACAGCGATACCACTTGTTAGTTATTTAGACCATGTTAATACTCATCTTATGATATTAAAATTACAAATTAATATAATGTGGTCTAAATCTACATGCATGCAAATAAAATGTATAAAAGATGGTATTTAAACCATCTTAAGACAAAAGTTCCTTACATTGCTATAAGGCAAATATGGGCGCTACAAAGGTCTCCTACCTTTATAGTTCTTGAGCTATTCAACTTTAGATGATCCTCCAAGAACACCTAACCACCAAAAAGATGGTCTCCTAAGGATACACCCAAGAATCAACCCAAAAACTACTATATTACTAACTAGGTAATATTAGTAGTAATCCTTGTTTGTAATGTATTTGATGTACTAATAAATATTATTACTATGATAATATTATTAATTGGTATTTATATGTCTTTTAAGATGAAAATGATGAACAAAATAAGAAGAAAATTTGGTCTCTAGGTGATCAAGAGAAACCGGCCAAAGGGTGCTTAAAGACCAAAATTTTCTTCAAATTTTTTCAACTAATAAAATGAGGTGAATAGTTGGGTATTTATAGCCTATTATGGGGAACAATAGTAAGTGGAATTTGCCACTTCATGGACACATGTAGTCCTCTAAAAAACCGGAACAATTGGACTGTATTTGGTCCATTTCGGTTTTCGTCATTTGCCCCCACAAATGCTTATAAGTCTTATATTTAATTATCTTACATAATTAAATATTAATTTAATTATTTAACACTTAAATAATACAAATTAACTACCAATGACTACTTAACCATTAAGTAATCATAAGACCATTTTATCAACATACAATGTGTCAATATTATCCCACTTAGCTAATTTTACAACCTCTTATAAAATGAAATAGCTAATTAATTCTACCTCAAAACATATACACATATCGTATAAAATTAATTAATTAACAATTAATCAATAAATTCTAATCATTTATTATTTAAATATCTCATAATTAAATAATAAATCTCTTTGTCCCGAGTTCGTAACCCGTCATCAAATAATACATTTATGTGACTAACTAAGAGTCAAATAATACAAGGAATTAATTATCTCGTATCTCATACAAACAATTAATTTATTCTATTTGGGCGTCATCCTATAGGTGTGATCTAAAGGGATCACCGATCACCGCCGTCACACGACAAAATAATGTCAAACTCTAGTCACCAATCATTACCTATTAACGATGACCAGCTGACAAATAAATAAAATAAATCCCCGATATTCCTTTTACGAGATTTAATATGTAAACGCACTCATTGTGGAGGACACTACTCCAACAATCTCCCACTTGTCTGACACAAGTGTGCGTTACCAATTCTCTTGTCCAATAATATCTCCCACTCAATGCAAGATGTCGTTCAGGTCGTTCTTGCACGTGATCATATCATAAAGTGGTTTCCTCGATCAAGAGAATGACTGTCTGACCGGATAATCTACTATAGATCGCATCCGAGCGTGGCCACGCATTCACAGTCATCTCTCCTCGAGTGGCCTTGAGATAAAATATGACTTAAAAGGACAATCCTGTTGACCTATTTTCTTCATTCGATACAGATCACAATGACCCAGTAAATGCTCATCGGCCTCCTTTTACGGTGCGACCTAGAACAAAAACCAAAGCCACCGGAAAACCGTACCAACTCAGACAAATAGTCACCAGTCTAAAGAATTGACTCGAAGGAATAAATAGAAATCCTCGCCACGACCTAGCAACAAAAGGACTCTATAAACGGTCATTGTCCGACAAATTGTCTCACAATATGCCTATGTAATCGACCAGTCATCACTATGACCATATGACAGTCGAACCTGTCATCTATCGCCTCACAATCTAGTCACTCCGAGACGTCACCTCATTAAGTAACTAGGGACAAAATACAATGTTAATCCAGTTCACTTAATAGGGTTCGACATTGTCTTTACAACCTATTTGGAGAAAACAAAGTATATAAATTCAAACATAAAACTGAATATAACGATAAATACAACTTATCACATATGAAATAATAAATACAATATTTGATTACATATCATATAATTTACAACAGTTCTGGCAATCGTCTCAACCCCATCGAAACTACATGACTATCATGTTTAGCTTGAGACAAAGGTTTGGTTAAAGGATCAGCGATGTTGTCAGCTGCCCAACCTTACAAACTGTAATTTCTTTCCTTTCGATTAAATATCTAATTACATGAAATTTCCTAAGTACATGTCTAGATTTGTTACTAGACTTGGGCTCTTTTGCTTGAAAAATTGCCCCACTGTTATCACAATACAAAGTGATAGGATCCTCGGCAGTAGGAACTACCTTCAGTCCCTCTAAAAATTGCCTAATCCAAACAGCTTCCTTTGCAGCTTCAGAGGCTGCAATGTACTCAGCTTCCGTTGTAGAATCGGCGATCCACAGACTCCTTGAAACTTCTCCAAAGAAACCGCCCTCCGTTCAACAAAAAGACAAAACCAGCACTGGGATTTCAAATCATCCCTATCGGTTTGAAACGGCATCCGTATAACCTCTTATACGTAATTTAGATTCTCCTCCAAACACTAAGAATGAATCTTTAGTCCTTCTCAAGTACTTCAGAATATTCTTGACGGCTATCCAGTGACTCTCACCTGAAGTTTTCTGAAAACGACTCGTCATACTCAAAGCATACGAGACATCAAGACGAGAACACATCATAGCATACATGATCGATCCAACAGCGGAAGCATAGGGAATCGATTTCATGCGTTCAATATCCTTCGGCTCGGGAGAGGACACGTGACTTACTCAAAGTGATCCCTTTGCCCATAGGTAGAAAACCTCTCTTGGAGTTTTTCATATTGAATCGGTCAAGAATCTTATCGATATAGGCTTCTTGACTCAATGCTAATATCCTTTTGGATCTATCCCTATAGATCCGGATACCCAAGATGCGCTGAGCTTCTCCCAAATCTTTCATTTGGAAGTGATTTCCCAACCACTTCTTAACAGAAGCAAGCATATCAACATCAATCCCAATGAGTAATATGTCGTCCACATAAAGAAGTAAGAAAACAACTTTACTCCCACTAAACTTCATGTATAAACATGGTTCCTCAACACTTCGAGAAAAACCATTCTGTTTAATAACATGATCAAAACGATGATTCCAACTCCTTGACGCTTGCTTAAGACCATAAATGGATCTCTTAAGTTTGCATACTTTGTTAGGATTTTTAGGATCCACAAAACCCTCAGGTTGTGTCATGAACACTTCCTCTTCCAGAAACCCGTTTAGGAAAGCGGTTTTGACATCTATTTGCCATATCTCATAATCATGAAATGCAGCAATCGCTAACATTATCCGAACAGATCTAAGCATAGCAACTGGTGGAAAAG
Organism: Silene latifolia; assembly: GCF_048544455.1. Taxonomy (NCBI): domain Eukaryota; kingdom Viridiplantae; phylum Streptophyta; class Magnoliopsida; order Caryophyllales; family Caryophyllaceae; genus Silene; species Silene latifolia. The sequence goes on from NC_133538.1 coordinate 398,602,797, forward strand.
TTTCATCATAGTGTAAACCATGAACCTGAGTGAAACCTTTTGCAACCAATCTAGCTTTGTAGACATCTTTATATCCATCCATGCCGATTTTAATCTTGAATATCCACTTACACTGAAGAGGTCGAACATCTTTAGGTAAGTCAACCAGGTCCCATACCTGATTATCGTACATGGAATCCATTTCGGATTGCATGGCTTCGAGCCATAGCTTAGAGTCAGAACTCATAATAGCTACTTTATAGGTCTTGGGTTCATCACTTTCTAAAAGTAAAACCTCATAGTCACGATCTTCCTCGATAATACCAAGGTATCTATCAGGCTGGCGACTAACCCTTTCTGACCTCCTAGGTTCAGAAGGAACAATAACCGATTCAGACGTAGAAGGAACATCTTCCTGTATTGTCATATCAGTTTGTGGCTCTTGAACTTCGTCAAGTTCAAATTTTCTCCCACTCTGTCTTCTAGAAATAAACTCTTTTTCTAGAAAGACAGCTTCACGAGCCACAAACACTTTGTTCTCGTTACTATTGTAGAAGTAATATCCACAAGTTTCCTTAGGGTAGCCTACAAAAATACACTTTTCAGAACGAGGTGCAAGCTTATCGTCAGACTGTATTTGGTCCATTTCGGTTTTCGTCATCTGCCCCACAAATGCTTATAAGTCTTATATTTAATTATCTTACATAATTAAATATTAATTTAATTATTTAACACTTAAATAATACAAATTAAGTACCAATGACTACTTAACCATTAAGTAATCATAAGACCATTTTATCAACATACAATGTGTCAATATTATCCCGCTTAGCTAATTTTACAACCTCTTGTAAAATTAAATAGCTAATTAATTCTACCTCAAAACATATACACATATCATATAAAATTAATTAATTAACAATTAATCAATAAATTCTAATCATTTATTATTTAAATATCTCATAATTAAATAATAAATCTCTTTGTCCCGAGTTCGTAACCCGTCATCAAATAATACATTTATGTGACTAACTAAGAGTCAAATAATACAAGGAATTAATTATTTCGTATCTCATACAAACAATTAATTTATTCTATTTGGGCGTCATCCTATAGGCGTGACCTAAAGGGATCAGCTGATCACCGCCGTCACACGACAGTAATGTTAAACTCTAGTCAGCCAATCATTATCGATTAACGATGACCAGCTGACAAATAAATAAAATAAATCCCCGATATTCCTTTTACGAGATTTAATATGTAAACGCACTCATTGTGGAGGACACTACTCCAACACATTCTTCCTCTTCATTGAAGTAATCTTCAAACTTCTCAAGTATAGGTTTCTCAAGCAAGTTAATCCCCTAACTCCACTTATCATTTGAGTCCATCTTTCCCGCATCATCTCTTTCCATAGATGCGTCATCATTGCTTTCTTCGTATGAATCATAAATTGGGGCTTCACTCCTCCTTAATAACTCTTCCTCCACCATCTCAATGTTCACATCAAATGACACACCCTCATACTAAAAAAGGCTAAGAGTATTTGGTTTACTCAACCTCATATCTTCTTCCTCAAAGACCACACTTTCGTACTCACAAGAGCTCAAGGAGATTGGCTCTTCTAAGTTCACATCTTACGCATCAAAGGTTAGTCCTTAATATTCACATTCATGATCAATACTTAAGAGGCCGTGAGGAGTGGTTTGTTGGGTTGCCTTCATTTGGGCAAGTCGAATCACCAACTCTTCACCTTGGGTAACAATGCTTTGGAGAACATTATTTCTATTTTGGCTCTCTTCTAGCACTTGTTTGAAGAAATTTTGTTGATCTCCGATCATCTGGAGAACCACATTTTGAATGTCAAAGTTTGGCTCGACTTTTTCTTGTGTGTGGGCGTGAAAGTGGTCATATTGTGGTATTTGAAATGAGTCTTGGGTGGATGGAAATTGTGGGTATTGGATGTGGTGATTTTTATGGGAAAAGTTGGGGTAGTTGTTAGGATTTCCATTTTATGAGTCGTAAGGTATGTTTGTGTTGACTTGCTCTTCAAGCTCCCCATACCCATTGTAGTCATACTCAAAAGATCCACCACATACTCCATATGTCAAGTTTTGAGCCATCGTCATAGCTAAGTTAAGGAAACAACTACAAGCAAGGAAACTACACAAAACGGTAAGAATAACCTTGAGGAACAAGTTCCTCAAGTTTAAAGCACAATTAAAATAGACAAATAAACAAGAACTTAATAACAAAACACCGTCTCCGGCAACGACGCCATTTTGATGAACGTTGTCATCGAATGATCAATCAAATACATTTATATTCTCAACAAACAACTAGATAGTGGTTTAGTCGAGGTCGATCCACGGGACGGTGTGCTTTGGGTTCTAAGTCTATCTATCTCAATTTATGCTAGTGTCACAATTGGTTTGGGTTTGAAGTTGTGTTCTAAGCTACAAAAAATAAATGTAAACAAATGAAGAACAAGACAAGTAAATAGAAATAAAGATGTGAACAAATGATAAACAATACTATCAAGTTATTTTTTTTTTTTGCTAAAAGGTAAGAAATTATATTGATCAATGAAGAACAGCAATACAAGACATTTTTAGTACCATACATATTTCAGTGCATATACTTATACTAATTGCACTCTAGATAACCAACAAGTATCCTTATCAGAGATGACTTGAGGTTTACAACTATGAAAACGTTGAGAGATGCTAGCCTTAATGAAATTGAAAACATAAACAGCTCTCTGAACTTGTCCATTAATCCGGGCTTCATTTCTTTGAAACCATATTTGATACCACGCTGCCAAGATAGTAATGGTGCATACTTGCTTTTTCAACTTACTCCACCTTTTGCTGGCTATACTGTTAAGTATAGAAGGACTGCTGAAATCAGCAATCAACCAGCTGCCAATCAGCTGTAAAATCTGTTGACTGTATACACACTCATTGAAGAGATGCACATGAGTTTCATGCTGATTCAAAGAGATACATCATAAATCATCAGAACTGATATGAAGCTTGAATAATTTTTGTTTCAGCATCAATGCTTCATTTCCAATTATCCATGCTATAAAGGAATGTTTTGGTATGGCCATTGAATTCCATACAACATTGCTCCAAGAAACTTGATTCCTTTTAGTTCTCAACCAGTTATAACACGAACCTATCAAGTTAGTTTATATATTACAATTCCTTGGGAAACTTAGGTCTCGGAGCTGAGCCGGTCAAGACTTTACAATACCTACAAGTCAACTTGGTTTTCCCTATTCATGGTGAGATAACTTAAATGAGTCATAGGAAGGTTTGGGTTCTGGAACCAAGTCGGTCAAGACTTTACAACACCTATAATCGACTTAATTCTTCCTATTCAACTATATGCATGGTCTAACAATCCTTGAGTTGGTTTATGTCTTAAAAGTCTTGTTGAAAGGATAAGAGAATCAAGTTAGGTTGTTAATCAAGCAATTCAACAAACATGACGTGTGCATAAGTTTAGAATACAATAAGTAAGCACTCATATGAACTCATTAAGCATAGATTTATCCCATGATTAACTCCCCTAATCCCCCACTAATCCCTAGTTAGGAAACTACTCACTCATTATCATGGAAAACATGTTAACAATGGTGTCAATCATCTTAACAAGTATAAACATGATGAAAGAGTGAAACAATAAACAATAAACAAGTAAAGAGTGAAGGAATTATACCAATCTTAAGATGAACAAATGGAAAGGAAAGAATAATAGAAGAGAACTTGATTGATTGATGAAGAGTTGTCAATTCTCCAATAATAACCCAATCATCTTCAATTACCCAATAAGAGATCTTGAACAATAATTAAGGAAAGATTAAATTGCAATTTGTGGAATGATTAAAGACTAATCTATTCTAACCTACACCTAATGAGAGTTTTGCCTACACTAAGAGGGCTTAATTCCCACTTAGAGGACATAATCCTTAATTTATTACAAAGAGAGTATATATAGTGATACAAGGATTAGGTTAACTAAGGGATTAAATGACGATTAGACCCATTAATTTACGTCCAAAGCCTTGCAAGTCCTAGGAAGGACGCTCGGCCTCTAGCTCGAAGATATTTATACTGTATGGGGAGACGCTCGACCTCTAGCTCGAAGATATTTATACTGTATGGGGAGACGCCCGACCTGGCACGGGGGACACCCGTCCAGAGCTTGGGGACGCCCGAACCGACTTTGGGTCACCCGTCCTCAAGGGCTGTTCTTCTTCTTCTTGTTCTTGCTTGGCTGCCTCGTGATCCGTAGCGATCGTTGAGGAGCCGTGGGGGTCCTTTGTCATTGCCCATTTCCTTATTTTATTATCTTAGGCCTTTAGTGTTAGTCTTCTCTTCGGTGCTTGGTCATTATATGCTACCAATTTAGCTCCACTTCACTCCATCTAGGCAAGTTAGTGTTCTTCTCCTACAAAGAACACCAAACCTCATAGAATATGCATAGAAGGAAGCTAAAGACAAGAAACGACCCTAAAACATACTAAAAAGCATAGGAACTAGGCTAGTTAGGTGACTAAATGTGCGTAAATAAGTCACATCACTAATTTATCTGTATCGTATACAAATAAATAGACTACTCTAATGAGGGCGGAAGCTAAGTTAGTAGTATTTTAGGGCGGATAGCGGACCGGAAGGACCTTTCCACTACCCTTCTTATATCAGACCGACTGACCTTACCTTTAGCAGAATTGTGTGATATCTTGGTGAACCGACATCCTATCATCTTTCTCTCTATTTGATCACATCCTTTTTCATTCTTATCTGCTTTATTTGTTATCTCCTTCATTGGCTTTAATATCGTTCATTAGTTTAGTTAAAACAACTCAAACACCCCCCATTTTGTGACCGTGAGGGACTAGATAACAAGTAGATACAATAGCCTCCCTGTGGAATACGATACCCGACTCACCTCTGCTATTTTAGTTAGAGCCGGTTGGTTTATTTTTGATAGGGTTGCGACAGCCGTGTCAAATTTTGGCGTCGTTGCCGGGGAGGCAACTATTTTATTTCCTTGTTCAAATTTTGGCGTCGTTCACTATTTTATTTCCTTGAGACTTTTCTTATTATTTTCTCTTAGTTCTGTTTATGCCCAGGTCTAATAGGTCGAAATTAGTACCAGCTGATCCTGAACCGGTGCGGACTTTTCGCCATAGATAGAACTTATTGTGAGAGAATCGTCGAGAGGGAGTCTTGAGTACTCTTGAACCTATTCTTGATAACTTTACATTTGTAGAAGATCGGTCTTTAGAGGAAGACACTTCTATTTATGCAACCAAATCTGCGAGGATGTCTAACATTGCTAGTCATTCTGAGCCGACAACTGATTCTATTCCGAAAGATTTCTAGCTTTAGACTGTTGATGAGGGGAATACCTTTGATATTCGGCCCTCCTATATTAATCTGGTGGAGAGAAACTTGTATAGAGGAGTAGCTGGTGAGGATCCGAGGAAGCATATGGAGGTCTTCACAGATTATTGCTCCACCATTCCCGCTACTAAAGGAGTGACAAGACAAGATAAAGGAAGTCATGTTTCCTTTTTCTCTTACTGATGGAGCCCGAGAGTGGTTAACTGACTTGGATAGGACTGCAGCTGGGATTACTGATTGGGAGACCTTGGCTCTTGCTTTCTACAAAAGATACTTCCCTCCGCAGAGAACTAACACATTGAGAGGGCAGATTACGAGTTTCAAACAAACTCCAACTGAGAATTTGTATGAAGCATGGGGTAGATTTAAAAAGTTGGTTCAATCTATCCCACATCACGGGTTTAGCCAATAGTTTTTGTGCAACCAGTTCTACAATGGGTTGTATGATGACCACCGGGCTATTTTAGATGTTGCAGCCATTGGTAGATTTCAGAATAACATTGAGGATGATAAAGGCTGGGGTATTATATAAGAGATGGCTACCGATTGTGCTGAATATGGAAATCCTAGAAGTGGTACTAGAACGGTCTCTACAGATAATAGTGCACTTGTGGCTCAACTGGAAGCCATGAATGCACGATTTGATAAGTTCGAGCAGGCCACGGGAAATCAGCAGACGGTTCACTTGTTGACTAAACAAGAGGCTGTCTCATGTGAGAGATGTGGTGGAACTGTTGGTCATTCTGCAGTGGAGTGCTTAGCTGAGAAGGAGCAAGTCTATGCCTTTCAATAATATAGGCAAGGAGGCTCCTATTATAACAACCAAGCTAGAGTTCATCCCAATTTGAGGTGGAATAGCCAGAATGTTTTGAATCCTACACCTCCACCGTAGCAACAACAAGCATATGTACCGCCTCATAAAGCTCAACAACAAGGCTTTGAAAAGCCTCCTTCTTTCCCACCGCCGCAACAAGGTGCCTCTTCTAGTGGAATAAGTGATATAGCCGAGTTACAGTCGATGGTGCAATCATTGACTATTCAATTGCAGAAAAGTGACCAAGCAAAGGATGCTTCCTTTAAGTCACTTGAATCCCAGAAGGCTTAACTGGCTACTAATCAAGCTTCAAGACAACCGGGATATTTACCGTCACAACTCGACAAGAAACCACACGAGACGGTAAATATGATCAATTTGGGGAGTGGTCTTTCTTATGAAGGACCCAAAATGCCAAGGGAAGATGATGAACTTTCTAACTCGGGGACTGAAGCTACTGCTCAAGAAAAGACGTCTTCTGACGAGAATGCTACTGTATCACGTGAAGTACTCGATCGAGGGGTTGTTGATGTTCGATCAAGTAAATATGCTGAAAAAGTGGTCGATTGAGGGAATGAAAGTGCTCGATCGAGCACTGAGGAAAAGAGAGATCTCGATCGAGTGGATCAAAATGCTCGATCGAGCACTATTGCTGAGAAAAGTTCTCGATCGAGAGGTACTGTTGCTCGATCTAGTGATTCTAATGCTGAATGTGACAATTCGTTGTGCAAGAAAAATGAAGGCCTAGCTATTCCAATTACGGTCCCATTTCCAGGAAGATTGCAGAACAAGAAGATTTAGTAACAGTTCGGTAAGTTTGCCAAAATTTTGAAAAGTCTTCATGTTACGTACCATTTGATGAGTTACTAACCCAGGTACCCTCCTACATGAAATTTATGAAAGACATTTTAGCGTTTAGGAGGCATATAAATGACCATGAGACGGTGGCTTTAACTTAAGCGGGCACTGCCCTTATTCAAAATAAGACCCCATCTATGTTGTCTGACCCGGGTAGTTTATATATACCATGTCACATCGGGACCCATTTAATTGATAATGCTTTATGTGACTTGGGAGCTAGCATTGTTTTACCATTGTCTCTTGCTAAGAGGCTTGGTTTGACCAAATTCCATTGTACTAATCTGACCGTACAGATAACCGATCGTACTTTATCACGGCCATTAGGTGTCTTAGAAGACATACCTATCAAGATCGGGAAGTTCTTTATTCCCGTTGACTTCATAGTCTTAGATATCCCCGAAGACTCATATACTCCTATTGTTTTAGGACGACCATTTCTATATACTGCTCGTGTAGTAATAGGTGTCGGGGGGCAGACTTTGACTTTTCAGGTAGGTGATGAGGAATTGACCTTTTACCAGTCTAGTGTTCGTAGGGCCCCTATGCAAGTCAAGCCCTGCAATGTTATTCTCTCTAAAGACCCTGATACAGAATCTCCAACTGCAAATGTTGAATCATGTGCTGCTATATTAACACCTCCGCCCCAAATTGGGAGCAATATGGAGGACCATTCTGTTATTTCTATTGTTACAGGTCTAGGCGGATTGGACATTGGATATCCCACTGATAAGAGTACATCGGGATTTGAGTTCGTTGCTAAAGACGGTGTCAATGGCGCGAAAGGCGCGAAAGAAGAAGAGAAGAATAGGCCCGACAAAGTAAAGAAGGGAGTGAAGGCATATGTAGATGCGGACAACTCTCCTTTGATCAATTCAAGTACATGGAGGCCTAAAGGGACAGTCCGCGATGCTAAAGGGACCTCCTCCAGTTAGAAGCCCTCTTTCGGGCTGTTTAAGTGTTTCGGAAGATGAGCCGTAGTGCTATTCGGCTTGTAAAAACAATTTGTTATTTTGAATTTGTTAGACTTTTTATTGCATTTAGACAATAGCATTAGATTAGTTAAATTTAATTTGCTTAAGACCGAATATAGACTGCGTACTGCTATTTTGGTATTTTTTGCGGGAACTATTTTTGCGTAAATTGCAGGTTTTGGGAAGATTATGGCCATTGGGAAGCGTGCCAGGAGGAAAGCACTCGATCAAACACTTTTTGTGTTCGATCGAGCAAATGTCCAAGAAAAAGGCCTCGATCGAGTAATGTAAAGTTCTCGATCGAGCAGGCAAATTTTGGGGGATCTCGATCGAGTAATAAAAGCTCTCGATCGAGCAACTGAAGGGAAAAGCTCTCAATCGAGCAATTTGGATGCATATTACACGAGGGAGTCTCTTCTTCCTTTAATTTTGTTCATTTGTTTTTTTCAATCACCCCCAATTTCCCTTCGACGCTCCTTGTTCCCCAACCTCAAATTTTACTTTCTTCCCCAAATTTACCATTTAATTTACCCAAATACACTTTCAATAATCAACTAAATCATTCACCCTTATTTCCTTCATCAATTTTCTACAAATTTGAGGCTATTTACGAAGTTAGGGATTCGAAAATCGAATTTATTTCGATTAATTTGTGTTCTTGTTAATTTTAATTAATTATTGTGTTGGGTATTCATTCAAGTAAGTTCCTTCCCTTTTATTTAATGTTTAATTGCGATTTTTCCCTTAGTTTTTGCGAATTAGGGTTGTGAAAAATCGATTTGGGGAAAAATACGAACTAGTTGATTATATGTTGATTTGGAACTTGCTTTTTTATTGTAGGATGGATAGTAGTATGTCGACGAATTCCGCTTCTACTTCATCTACTACTCCGTCTGTTTCTCAGACGGTGGTCCCTGCTGTTACCACCGCCACTATCACCACCGCGGCTACTACTACTGCCGTTGCTGTTACTACAGTGGTGTCGACTCCTGCTGTTTCGACACCCGCACCCGTTACTACACTTGTTACTGCTACAGCTGATTCTAGTTCGCGCTCTGGGACAAACACAGGGTTCTGTGTTGCTGCTTTACGTGCCGTTGCTAGGCACAATGCTGAAACCTCCATGGAGACTTTACCTGAGTTTCCGCAGGTACGTTTTATATCCCCGTCCCATCGCACTCGTTTTTTAAATTTGATGGAATGTGACGTAACTTCGACACGTTTTCTTTGTCGACCTTCCTTAGCAAAATTGGGAATTTTAGAGCCCGTTGTTGAGCTGCTCAACGGGACGGGAGTGTCGGGATTGGCCACCTTAAAAGAGCTCACCTATCGACCATTTACCTTAGAATTTTTTAGCTCTTTTTCATTTCACCCGCGGCCTATGCGACTGATCATGGGAGTAAGTGCATTACTTTTAGACTATTTAACACCACCTTCACTTGGACTTTAGCTGAGTTTGGGGAACGGTTGGGTTTGGTTAGTGACGGTCTTCTCGAGCCTCCTAGGAAGCTTCTGTCTCTGCTTTGGACTACACTTGCACACACTCCCTTCAGTCAGCGACGTGGTGCTCACATCCACTTACCCCAGGCCCGTTACTTTCTCCTTCTGCTAGGAGAGACCATTTTTGGTCATCACGAGCCTAAAAATGTTAATAATGTTGAGTTGTCGATTTTAGCGGGTTACCTGAACATTGACAGCGGTAACTCCTTTGTTTTTAACATTTACTACTTGACGGCTCAGCATTTTAACACTGTCGGGTAGAAAGTGTCGGGCACGATAGCTTGTGGTGGGTTAGTGAGTCGCATTGTCCGCCGCCTTTTCCCCGATTTTCCCCGTGGCCTTAAATTTTTAGATAAGTATATTGTCCTTGATATTCCAGTCATAACTTCTATGAACTGGGTAGCAGCTGACCATCGGAGGTGGAAGATAGGCACTTCCTCGTACGTGACTTTACCTTCACCCTCTCTACCCCGTCTTTTACCTTTGACTACCGTGACGGGTAGACTACCACCATCTCCACCTTCTTACCTCCTTGACTTCACTCCTACCATTTCTAGGAAACGGAAGAGGACTTCCCCTGCTGTTCGGGAAGTCGGATATGGGTCTACACCTACACAGGCTGGGCACGCGTCCGCGTCCATGCCCACACCCACACCTACACCTATACCCTATGTCTCTCAGCCGGCTTTACCGGCGAATTTTTTTGCACCTCCTACTTTTGAGGCGCCTCAGGTCATGGACCAAGGGCGTCGTGATGCGCTTCTTTTGGATATGTGCAGTAGAGTGGCTCATATGGTGCGGGATCAGGCTCTTGCCTTATTCCCTCTTTACGAGTACCACATGATGCGAGGTTGTCCTGTCCCTGCTGGCTGACCACACCCGTCCTTTTACCGGTTGCCAGCGGAGAGTTAACCAAAGCCTGAGAGCGAGGAGGACTCGGCAGAGAGAGAGGAGAGGCTCCAAGCTGAGTTAGACGTGAGAGGTCGTCAAAGGAGTAGAGGAGATGAGGAGGAGGACCCCACCTACCAGTTGGTTGACGAGGAGGGTGGTGACGAGTAGTGTGCTGGCTACTCACTTCCCCAGTTTGCTGACTGGTTTGAGGAAGTTCGTTTTGTATGTATTTTTACTTTATTTCTTTTCATCTCCTTTCATTTTATTTATTTTGTTTTGCATTTGGTTGTATTTTCCCCGTCCCCTATTATTCTGCTGGTGTATGCTGGAGGATAATGTGGGCATTGTCCATTTTGGTTTGGGGAGGGTAATGCATTCTTTGAGTGTAGATTTGCATCTGTTTTGCATTCACATTTATTAAATTTTCTGTTTGCATTATCTCTTATTTTCAAAAAAATGAAAAATCTAAAAAAATTAAAAAATTCGAAAAAATCAAAAAAAAATACTTCACGTTTACTTTTGCATATAGGTTGAGTCGGAACGGTGTATTTTGATGATGAAATTGCACTACTTTTAGTCTTTTTGTTTAAGCCTTGCATAAATTAATATCTTTTAGCTTTGTCTTTTTGCATAATTTACGAGTTAATGTTAAAATTTAGCTGAACGAATAGACTTTACCTGAAATTTTGGCAACCTACGCATATTTTCTAAGATTTAGAGCCTTAAAACTGGTGTCATTTTATGACCAGTTCATGTAGCATTATGAGTAGTTACTCCTTGCATAACATGTATCATTAATTTGCACAAGTATGAAATCCAATTGCTTTTTGCCTACATACATTCGGGTTAGTGGTCGGTGTCACATGCAGGGAAGTGCTTACATCCCCTTTCTTCTATTTTTACCCATTTAACTCCACAATTAGCCAAATTTGCCTTTTGACCCCTTAACTACATCCCAACCATAGCCTGCCTTGTCAAGCTAGTTTAGATTGTTTTCGCGGGTATATTGTTTATTGTGCTAATATGGTTTGTTTTGTAAAGATGGAGTTAGTAGAAAAGAATAAGAGGAAATGAAATTGAAAACAAGAAGTTGAAAAATGAAAAAAAAAAAAAAAAAGAAAGAAAAAAACAAGGAAAAGGAAGAAAAACAAGGAAAAGAATTGAAAAAGATTGAATAAAGTCGGTTTTACTCCTATGCACCTATCTTTATCTTATGAGGAGTTGTTTGTATTTGGTTAGTGAGCTTTTATGCCAAGTTAAGATATTTGTGTTTTAGTTTTTAGATGGATTAGAAGCGGATATTGTTTAGTTTGGTTCTGTTAAGGTAGCTAGCTTGGCTTATTACCTTACATATACAAAAAAAGTTTTGCCCTTCTTACCCATTGCCTCACTTTTCTATACTTTTGTAAGCCCTCGGCTGTGATGGGACCTTGTTTGGTTGGAATATATGTACGGTAGTGAGAATTGTCTATCATATTAGTTGCATGCATGTTTATGTCGGTCGTAGTTTAGGTAAGCGGCTATATTTCTTTCTCTCTTACATTCATATGCTTACCCTTTGCTTCATGAGAGAAGAGTGACCCGTGAGAGTCCATTTTTAAAGGTCTTGCAAGGTCGATAGTTCAGCTTTATTATAAACATCTTATAATTCGTTTGAATTTGACAAGTTTTGCTATAAGTGTCAGTGTGGTTGCATTAAACCGGTTTAAGTGGACAACTTCTAGCTAGCTCTGAGTTTTCTATTACGTTCCATTAGTTTTACATATAGTTTGATTGGGGACAAGCAAAGGTTTGGTTTGGGGAGGTTTGATGCGTGCATATTACATAGTCTTTCTAAGCCTTATTTGCACGCATTTCTATGTAATTTACGTAGTATTATGCTACAAATGTCCCCCAAATAGTCTACTTTGGTTTGTTTGGCTTTTATGGCAGGAATGTACCAAAGAAAGCAGAATCATGCCTTTTACTATCCCTTTAGCCTGCATTTTTGGAGATGGAAGAACTGGAGCAAGATTGCTTTTGCCTCGGGAAGCGTGAAGATGTTTTGTATGCCAAATCAACGGATCATAGCTGAGTTCAGTAGTAGTATACTCGATCGAGAGGTTATTCTGACCTATCTGTTTGATCGAGTACTTATGGATGCAGAAAAGACCTCAATCGAGACCCTGCTGTTCTCAATCGAGAGGTGCTATTTTGGAGGTCCTCAATCGAGTATATTAAGTACTCGATTGAGAGGTGTTGCTGGAAGAGTGTTCGATCGAGGAGTCTGAAAGTACTCGATCGAGCACTTTGCTATCTGATGCGAGATTTTCTCGTGTAATCTTATTTATTTAGTATCCTAGTTTCGTTTTTAGGTTAAATAAGTATCTCACCTATATAAAGAAGGGACTTAATTAGGTTTACTACACTTCATTATCTCATACATTACTCTTAGTCATTCAGTAGACATTTCTCTTGCGACGTTACTTTGCTCTCTATTTTCCGGATCTTGAACTTGTGTAATCTCTTTACTCTCTTTATTCAATTTAATTCCTTTGCTCCTTCAATTCTCTTGTATTCTATTACTGTTAGTTTGTTAGAATTATTTTTCAGTTTATGCAACTTCGTTTAATTCAACTTCGTTTAATTCATTGTACTACCATGTTTACTATGATTACTTCTATCGTTGTTAGTTTCATCATGAATATGCGTAGCTAAATCCCTTGTTTCTAGGATTAGGGGAGCCATGATAGTAAAGCAATGATGTTATAATTAGATTAGGAGGTCTTTTTGTGAGAATTGTTTCATAGCAATATAATTGTAATTGTTTAGTTGAGTGCACGCTTCTAAATTAATTAAACTGGTTAAATTCAGACCTACATCGGAAGATTGGAATGAATAGACTTGTTATGAACAATAGACTACTCTAATGAGGTCGGAAGCTAAGTTAGTAGTATTTTAGGGCGGATAGCGGACCGGAAGGACCTTTTCACTACCCTTCTTATATCAGACCGACTGACCTTACCTTTAGCGGAATTGTGTGATATCATGGTGAACCGAAATCCTAGCGTCTTTCTCTCTATTTGATCACATCCTTTTTCATTCTTATCTGCTTTATTTGTTATCTCCTTCATTGCCTTTAATATCGTTTATTAGTTTAGTTAAAACAACTCAAACACCCCCCATTTTGTGACCGTGACGGACTATATAACAAGTATATACAATAGCCTCCCTGTGGAATACGATACCCGACTTACCTCTGCTATATTAGTTAGAGCCGGTTGGTTTATTTTTGATAGGGTTGCGACAGCCGTGTCAGTTTTACCTGAAGATCTCGAAGCGGAGGGACAAAATCTCCCTTCAAATGCCTCTTCCTTTTCTCTCTTTTCCTCTCTCTATAATATGGGTGAGTTGGTGATATTGTGATAAGATGAGATTTTGTGGGATAAGGTGGGTGGATAAGATAAGGAGAGTGGTAGTATGGTAAGTGGAGTATATATATACATGTATTATGATGTATTATGTATTATGTATTATGTATTATGTATTATGTATTATGTATTATGTATTATTATTATTATTATTATTATTATTATTATTATTATTATTATTATTATTATTATTATTATTATTATTATTATTATTATTATTATTATTACTATTATTAATATTATTATTACTATTTTTTTTGCAAGAAAAGTAAGCCCATTTTATTCATCCATAAAAGGAATAAAGAGGCCAATCTTACAAAGTATAACCAACTAACTTCCAAATAGCTTAAGATCTAAAAGAATCTATTATTTCATACTCATAGGAGGAATGATGAGCATATAATAATCTTATGCTAACTAAATATTGGACTCTCCTCACTATATAGTCCTCATTATGTTCAACATCTCTGAAAATACGTGAATTCCGTTCTTCCCAGATGCTGTAAGCTAAGGCTGTAAGACATTACCCACTGAACTTTCCAATGACGTCTAATCCTCCTGCAAGATAACCAATGAAGCTCTCTCGTTAAACTATCAGTCCGTCCTCTAATCTTCATCCACTGCAATTATTACTATTATTGTTACTATTATTATTACTATTGTTGTTGTTGTTATTGTTATTGTTATTGTTATTGTTATTGTTATTGTTATTGTTATTGTTATTGTTATTGTTATTGTTATTGTTATTGTTATTGTTATTGTTATTGTTATTGTTATTGTTATTATTACTGTTATTGTTATTGTTATTATTATTATTATTATTTTTTTTTTTATTTAATAAAACAACAAACTTTTATTAATCAAGCAAAAGTTTACAAGAAATTAGTGGGCAGCCGACATACAATCCTGGGGCCCACTCCTTTAGCGATAACAAGGCTAAGTCTAATAAAAATGTAAGCGGCCGCTCGAGCCCCTAAATCCTGAGAAATAGAGAATTTCTGGATCCGCTTGAGCAAAGCCACAACATCTGTATCCAGCTCTCCCAACGAAGAGAAAGAGAAGGTTAGAAAACCATAACCAGCCGTCATGCACAAATCCCGGTACTTGGCACACTTTCGCTGAGCAGCATCAACAACAACCCGACCCAGCATAAAATCGGGCAAAACCCAGTCTGAAACAAGGGGTAAGACCGCGTCAGATCGACACACACATCACGCCCCATGTCCCAGGAATAAAGAAGCATATCCGTCGGACGAAGGGAGGTACCATGTCCATCTACCAAACCAATATCAACCTCCTTACCAGGGGAGATCCCCGACCTGTAGCAGATGTCCAATATGGTGTCACAGACGAGGTTATGCCGATGCTTAACGCCCATATTACGAGCACATGACACATCATGATCACCGTAGATATCCCCGTCAAAAACTCGAGAACAAGCAGGACAGGGCCGAGACACCGAGAACAACGGGACACCCAGGCGATAGCTAAGCACACTACGATAGGTACTCCCATTCATAGTCTGCCCCAACCCAGAAATAGGAACCGCACGCAAGCAATCAGAAGAGTGAGTCCCCCGCTGAGATTTCCACAATGCAACCTAACGCGGAGTCAAAGAGAAAACAGAGTCCGAAGTAGCGGCAACCTTCGCGAAATATATATCTGCCAATTTCTTCATAAGTTTAGGGGCAGCGATTTCACTAGGATCACGCAGAAGATCAGAACCTTTAACCTCATTAAAATTACGCAGAGCGTCATCAAAAGTAGGGCCAGCAGCAATGATATGAGAAGGACATAGGAGCTTAGCCTGCAACTCAGCAGACTGCAAAAGGGACGCCAGAAAAGCATAATGCATGACATCCCCAGCCGCATAAACCCCGAGCCCACCAAAATGAAAAGGAAAGGTGGCAAGTCGCCACTGCCAATCCCCAAAACCAGGTCCCGACACAGTGACAATACGTTCCAAGCTAGAACGGAGTGCCACATCAACAGAAAGCTGGGTTGACTCAAAGACACGAGGAGAACAAGTACGCAGGGCGAAGTAAAGTTTTGAAATATCAGTACAGGCCCGAAGTAGAAGCAACTCACACTGTGGGTCATTAATCCTTACGACAGAATCCATAAGCTCGATGGTTTTAGTCACTCTCCTCGCCACAAGTTCGCTGCCAAAAACAGAACACGTACTGACAGGGCCACCCAGAATAGTGACACCGTGTAAAGGCAGAGCAATAGAGGGGGAAGACACCAGAAAGCCGACTCCTGGGATCCTCAGTAGGCCAAAAGACCTCGGTCTTACCAACATTAAGATGGAGACCAAACCGAGGACCATCTTCCATAATCAGATCCAAGACCTTCCCCACAACCAAAGTGTCCCCAACAATAGTGCCATTGTCTAAGTACCAAGCCTGCAAACTGAGGTCAAAGGAGTCCCTGATCTTGCACACCAACGGATGCAACACCAAAGGAAAAAGCAAAGGTCCTAACGGATCGCCCTGCTGAACCCCCCGACAAGACCATAAGCTATGCTCACCATAATACAGCCGGGCAGGACTAGAGTAACAAAACGCCACCCATCGCGATATGACCGGGCAGTGACGGCGAACCTCCTGAAGCATGGTCTCACGATCAACTAAGTTGAACGCATTCTGGAAGTCAACCAGCAACATAGAAAGACCCTCGACACCATCACGAGCCTCAATGAACCGATTCAAGGCATGTAGAATAGCCTCTGCTCCACCAGATACCCTGACCCCAAACTGAAGACCAGCAAAATAACCTGATAAAGATGGACCAACCAAAAAAGCACTTACCTTAGAGACAAGGCGTCTCCAAACAGTGCCAACAGCAATAGGACGTATACCACCACCCGGTTTAACAAGTGGTGTGAGCGGAGCACTAGCTATGTACTCATCTAGAGCCGGCGGACACGACCCTCAAGGAAAAAATTAACCACCTGAGTAATAGAGGCGGTCAATGTTGGAGTTTTGTCCTCCACAATAGTGTGTGATAATATTATTAAATCATTAAGGAATATGCATGGGATATTCATTGGAAATACTAGTCAGCTGATCAACGTATATCGGTAACGGTTGGCCAACTAAGGTTTGACGTTACTGTCGTGAGACGGCGGTGTTCAGCTGATCCCTTTCGGTCACACCTAAATGAACGAACACCAACATGAAAACTAATCAATTGTATGAGATACAGTTTAATTAGTCCCTTGATAAATTGACTAAGAGTTAGTTGATTAATTTATTTAGAGAGATATTGAGTTGTGAACTTGAGGCGCGTAAATTATTATTTAATTATGCGATAATTAAATAATAAACTATTTGAGACGGGAATTAATGATTAAGTAGTTAATTTTTAAATTAGTACTAATGGACTAATATGATTAGTATTGGTACGTAAAATATATGTGTAGCTGTACACGTATATTTACGGAGTGTTCTAGACAAAATTAATTGGGAAGCATTTAAACATAAAACGATGTTTAAATAAAATTTACACGTATTTTGCAACAAATATAAGAACCAATATGGACCCGTAAATGTGCCATGGAAATCGTGTAAGTGGGATTGAGTGTTGCTTTGGTCATAATCATTCCACTTACACAAATTTTACTTCCTATAATATTTTTGTTCTTTTCAAATCTATGCTAGATTGGGCATGTTAAAGTAAGACAAAAATAACACTCCACTCCCTCTCTCTCCCAACTGGTCACCCTCCTATACACTCCATCTTTTGGTTCATTTTTTACACTTGAACATTTTTTTGCATGTGATAATAGTGTAAAGTGTTCTTACATCTTTCTAAAAATAAAACCACATAAAATTACTAATAGTTATTGATTGAAAAATTAATACTAAGAGTTAGTATTATTCACATATTATTTCAAGGGTAATCTTACCAAATATCTAGTTAATAATTGTAAGGTTGTTGGGTAAGTTCTTGGGTGCATCATGTATGGAGGTCTTCTCTTTTGGAGACTTGGATTCTAGGAGGATCTAGCCAATATGAATAGCTCAAGAACAACCAACATGGGTGATCTTGGTTGTGCCCAAATACTACCATTTCTCAATGTAAAGAAAATTATTTTCCTCATCTTTTATATTATTAAGCTTTAATATTGCATGCATGTTACATAGATCACATAAACACAAATTATGAGATAATTTTATTTTTAATTGGAGAGTCTAATTACGATCTATGATCATTCAAGTGGTATCAGAGCTTAGGCTTGTAATTTGCATGTTGATTTTTAGCATATTAAACAAATTATGAGATAACTTGAAAAATTCAAAAATTGTGTTAGAAGAGGTTTTTGCACGAAAATTTTTGGACATGCATACCAACCGATCACAAAAGGTTTTTTGTAAAATTTGGTGATTTGTGAAGTTATTTTGCTATTTTTAATGATTTTTGTAGAAAACCGAATCAAAATGCCGTATTTTGGTTAAGAGTTAACTAAAAATAGTTAAAAGTAGATTCGGGTCATGAAATTTTTATGGTGTTTCATGCATATTTTCTACAAATTGTATGTAAAATTTCGAAGGTTGGTTTGAAGTTTTGCATGTTTATTGATTTTATGAGATAAAAGTCGATAAAAGTGAAATAAATTAGTCATATACTTTAAACATTTGTTCCAGCCCTTGATAAATTTATCTAGATTTAAAAATATGATTTAAGTTAAAAGTGAAATTTAAAATGTATTTTCACCTTGTTTTGATGTTTATTGGTTAAAAACCGATAAATATCGATCTTTTTCTTCATAAAACTTTATCCGAACTTTTGGGCATTTTTTCTGGTATTTTGATTTTCATGGTAGTGTTCCAGAATACTCAAAATTTTTTGTTTCATTTTTGGTAATATTTTCAATTATTTTGGATTTATTACTTCAAAATTAAAAGTTATGATTTTTCCAATTAAATTAGCAAATATCACCAAATCAAACTAATTATTCATCATCAAATTAGTGAGGACTAATTTTGAGATCCAAAACAGTTTGGACAATGAGTTTGGACTTAAATGAGATTTAAGAGTTGATTATTGATTTTTACAAGTTAAAAATCGACTAAATCCACAAAACCGAGATGGATACCAACGATTGTAAGATAGGGCAATTTTGGCATCATTTTACAGCATTTTAAGCATATTTATTTAATTTGAATGAATGTTTGTCATTTATTTAAATTATTTATTTTGTTGTACCTAGCTAGTATGGCCTAGTTTATTTTAATCGTTATTACCCGAAATGAATGGGAATAACGATTTGTTTGTAATTTAAATATGATCTCGTATCGTCGGTTTATAATTAATTATTAGTTTTATTTATTTTATTAATTAATGTATAATAGGAATAGCTATGTAATTCAGTTGTAATAGTTAATTCTTACCGGCGTTTCCAAAAGACGGATTTACATCGAGACGAAGTTTTTTTTTGGAAAGGTGTTCCAAATCCCACAAGAAGGAGCCACTTTTGGAATGAAGAGACAAGGGACCAAGGAATTGGTTTCCGATATGTAATAGTCTAGTTTTTATTAACTAGGAGGCCATACTAGGATTATTCATATGCTTGCTTGCTTTTGTTTTTTTTTTCGTATGCCAAAATCGCCATTCACATGCATTTTATTTTCGCGGTTGTCAACTCACATCATTTACATTCACCGACGTAGTTCACTTATAGGGAATTTATGATTAAATTGACAAGATCTCTCACATAACTAAAATTGAGATTAGCCTTACCAATTAGTAACACCTATGAATCCCTTGTTCATTAGAGCCACGCTCGCCCAAGCGGGGTGTTATCTTTTTACCTTGGGTAAGCAGGGTGATAATCGGTTATCACGCGCCAAAGTTGGTTGTACTCAACGGGGTATAAGACGGTCTTGTATTCCGGGGCTAGTAGATGGATTTAAGGAAATTCGTCAACCAAGAGTTCTAGAGGTAGAATTAGTCAACCATTGACTTACCGAATTTACACAATTATAGGATGTTTCCCAAAGCGATGCCTATTTTTCTCTAAAGACGGATCTTGGAATCATTTATATAATTTAGTGAAAGGTCATTATATAAATGGACTTGTTAAAAATGTTTATCAAGTTTTAAAAACATTGATTGGTAATTTTTCCTATTTTTCGTTCTTTTTTCATTAGTGTATTTACTATGACATCGCGCATTTCATTCTCCTTTCATCCTCTATTAATTATTATAATTGTTTCGTTCTTTCATAGAAAGAGGTTTCTTTGAAAGAATTCGGTAGCAATGATTGGTAACATGATTTACCAATTCACCTACTTAAGCTTACAACAATTATTGCGATTATTATACAACTTAACATCCATAAATATTTAAAAAAGGGGTTTAATGTAGAAAACTCTTATTATGAGTTTAAAAAGGAGTCACATTTTATCAAGAGAGTCTTGATTTCGAAAGTGACACCTCCGTCATGATGATGACAAATTAGTTTTAATTACTCAAGAGTAATTCAAAAGTTTGCGAAAAGAGTTTTCAAAAACACAAAGAATACTCCAATATGATACCGTCAAATGTCTCACTTCGAGAAAGGCCAAATTGATTGTTTATGAGTTAAAGAGTTTAGGCATATGATGACAATTGAACGGTTAGGTAGTCCAATTTCGCAAGAAGTTGAGATTTTGCCACATGTTGCACTCACTTTATAGTAATTCACTCTTACTAAGTGTATAAAATATCACGAATGACTTGAAGAGAGGTCTTCATAAGATTCATTTTTGCTTGTTGAAGCAAAGAGGAATATGAAAGTGAGTGGGAGTTAAGAAGAAGCTACCCTAGATGTATGCGATAGAACAAAGTTGAAGGAGACATCTACTCAAAGGATAGGCTAGTTCCGCTATCTTGGTATGAGATACCAAGTATGGGTCATTTCTTTGTAAAGAAGTTTACATGAGTTGATAAAACGTAAGACGTCTAGCATAGGACATTTTTGTATCGAAATGATGCTAGAGTAGCAACGATTTCGATAAGGACAAATGTACCTAAATTTGGTTTTCAAAGAATGTAATCATATATGTTTAAACATAGAAGGCATCACTCATGTGATTTAAAACAAAACGTTGTACCTACTCCTATGATAACTTGGTGGTTGGTTTAGACCATACAAGTTAGAGGTATTTTACATTCTTCACGAAAACTAAATGTTCTACTATCTTGTGGATTTTAAAGTCTCTAATCCGGTAAACCCAATTGATCAAACCTCAAGTAAATTCGTTTAAAACGAGTAAACGAAAAGCACATTGAACAACCATTTGATTGAGAATCTTATGGTATGTATGCATGTATTATGTTTTCTTTTGCAGAAAAGAAACACAATAGTGAGGTGATTAACCATATACATACGGATGTGTAAGGCCGATAGTTGGTTATATACATACTTCATTACTTTTACCGTAATGTTAAGTAGATATGAAAACCTCGTATCTATTTAATAAGACATAAAAGTGATTTTTGAAACGTGGAATATAAAATGAAGTAGTAAACCAAAAGTACGACAAGTTCAAAAATGTTGATCGGAAATTTCATAGTAATAACTTTGAAGATCAAATGGGTAATATCAAGTAATGACCTTGATTATCACTAAGAAGATTGTCAACCATAGAGTATGGTATAGTCAAGAAGATAAACCGAACTTTATGAGAAATAGTTTGAGGTTTTTCGCAATTTTGTAAGCTATTTTCTCACTAAAAGTTTAAAACCCGACTATAAAAGCCTAAATGATCCATATGAGATATGGATAGGGAGGGTCCCCAATTAGTCATTTTTATACATTTGGGACCGTAAATGCTTATGTTCAGAACCCATTTACGTATTTGTGAGGATTATCCAAAATTGAACCACTTGGTTTTTACTCCTCCAAAACGAGAACAAAGAGTTTGTGGCTCATAATGCTGTCTTTCTAGAAAGATTTTCATTTTCTGGTAGACAGAGTGGGAGAAATTTTGAACTTACGGAAATCCAAGACCCACAAACTGAGTACAATGCAAGAAGACGTTCTTTATTGTGGCTCAGTGGTTATAAGGATATAATTTTGCGATAATATTGCGTTACTTTTTGGAAGTGACGAATCATCAACCCTTATCAAAGGATTTTCTGTAGTATGAACTCTATGTGATGGCGTGACACCATGCAATTCGAATTGCTCTTCTTCCACAAGATGTGATAAGGAAGGAAACATGAGATTTTTTCGAGACTTGATTTGGGGCGAATACTTTGCACCAAATTAGTTTACCTTGATCTTGTTATAAAGGTTACATAAGATGTTTCAATTTTGAGTTCGTTATAGAGAGTTTGTGACAACCTAAATGCCTTTATCAATTCGTATGTTCTTACCAATATAGCCTCTCATGAGGATGAGTTCGGCAAAAGAATAACGAAACTTTCTCCTTGAATGTTACTCATGAAGGGAGAAGTTTTGTTGATCTTGTCAATGCTAAGAAGCCTAGCATGCTTGAAATATCTCTTTTGTGATCTTATATACGTCAAAGATTTGGAACTTAGGGTTCAATCATGTAGTCAATCATTACTCGAGTTGTCGAGGTACCATGATGATACATGGAGTTTAGTGGGAGCTAAGGTGATATTTCTTACTCTAAATATGTGTTTGGCATATTAGTGACTAGAAATATTCTCGGGTGAATATTTGAGAGTAGCATGGCGCATCTTAAATATCCGGATCTAATGAGATAGCTCTCCACGGATATGAGCATTATAGTCAAGAGACTTATGTGATAAGATTCTTGACTCGCTCAAGTTGTTGAACAATTAATATGATCTCTTGTGCTTCCGCTGCAGGATATATTAAATATGCTAAAAACTTCTCTCGTCGGGACTTATCATGTTGAGAATATGAGAAGTCATTACCAATCATTTCCTAGTGAGTGTCACTAGATGGTAATCAAGAGCATCCATGAGTACTTAAGAAGCACTGATGATTTACTCTTGTAGTTTGGAGTAATTAATGAATTTCGTGTAAAAGGGTTACATGATTACATTCCTATATTTGTAAGATGTTATGGGCCTCGTTAGAGAATGGTTAGCATGTAAAAGTGCTATGTGCATAAAGAATAATATGTATAAGAAGTTATACATATGTGTATAAGAAGTTATACATGTATAAAGCAGATATGTATGAGGAGTCATACATAAAAGATGTCATATGAAGGATGTGTATGTATAAGTGTTGTACGTACAAATCATGAACGAATGCTAAGTACATTACAATATCCGATATTGTAAAAGAGATAGTTGATATCCGGAGTTTAATGGAACTAGAGTAGTTCTGTTAGCCGAATATCGTCTCCTGAGAGACTGTCAAAACAGTGGGAGTGTTTGACTGGCTTTAGAACCAGAGTTTAAAAACTTGTTTAGACATGTACTTAAAAAGGCTCTATGTGATGAAAAGATTGCATAGAACAAAAAAAGGAAAATAGCAATGGAAATTAGAGTGATGCAACTGTTGCTAATCCTCTAACTAAAGCCGTTGGCATGAGGTAGACATGATGGTTATGTCATCTCAATGTGATTGAGGAGTATACCTTAATTGTTGAAGATCGTTATGTAAATATTGGATAGAGTATTAATATTTACGTAAGTCATGATCGCATTCATTGTTTGAGTCTCTTTAAGAACTCATTTATTCAGTTTGACTGAAAACATGAATACCTTGTTTATCCGAATTGGTTGTGGAGACAATGTTGAACCCCAATTCAAGTGAATAGGATGAACATTTTATTAGCCCCTAGTCACTTAATGAGGTGACGTCTCGGAGTGACTAGATTGTAAGACGATTGATGGTAGGTTCAGCACCATAAGATCATAAGGATGACTAGTCGTTTACTTAGGCAGACTGTGGGACACTTTGCCGGGCAGTGACATTTATAGTCCCTTAGATCTATTACAGACGTCTGGTCGTCGCAGGGACTTCAATGATATTCCTATAAGTCAATTCATTAAACTGGAGACTATTATCTGAGCAAATGCAGTTTTCGAGTGACTGGTTTTTGTCCTAGGTCGTGCCGTGAAAGGAGGCCAAAGGACATCTACTGGGTCATGGTGATCTGTATTGTGCAAAAGGATAGATAGGGCAGACAGGAATTGTCCACCCACGTTGGGTTTAAACATCTTTAGGCCACTCGAGAGGTTGTGACTGGGAAATGGGTGCCCACACTCAGAAGTAATCTATGGTAGATTGTTCCGGTCTTGCAGTCACACTCCCGATCGAGAAAACTACTCACGATATGTTCATGTGCAAGTGCGACCTGAAAGACACCTTGCAATGAGTGGGAGATTCTTGTTAAAACGGACAAGAGAATCGGTAACAAACCCTTGTAGAGTACAAGCAGGATAATGTTGGGATAAGGAGTTATCCATAAATTTGTGTTATAATCATCGCACAACTTGTCTTGGACAAGTGGGAGATTGTTCGAGTTTTATCCTCCACAATAGTGCGTGATAATATTATTAAATATCATTAAGTAATATGCATGGTATATTCATTGGCAATACTAGTTAGCTGATCAACGTATATCGGTAACGGTTGGCCAACTAGGATTTGACGTTACTGTCGTGAGACGGCGGTGTTCAGCCGATCCCTTTCGGTCACACCTAAAGGAACGAACCCCAACATGAAAACTAATTAATTGTATGAGATACGGTTTAATTAGTCCCTTGATAAATTGACTAAGAGTTAGTTGATTAATTAAATTAGAGAGATATTGAGTTGTGAACTCGAGGCGCGGAAATTATTATTTAGTTATGCGATAATTAAATAATAAATTATTTGAGACGGGAATTAATGATTAAGTAGTTAATTGTTAAATTAGAACTATTTGACTAATGTGATTAGTATTGGTACGTAAAATATATGTGTAGCCGTACACGTATATTTACGGAGTATTTTAGACAAAATTAATTGGGAAGCATTTAAACATAAAACAATGTTTAAATAAAATTTACACGTATTGTGCAACAAATATAAGAACCAATATGGACCTGTAAATGGGTCATGGAAATCGTGTAAGTGGGATTGAGTGTTACTTTGGTCATAATCATTCCACTTACACAAATTTTACTTCCCATAATATTTTTGTTCTTTTCAAATCTATGCTCCATTGGGCATATTAAAGTAAGACAAAAACAACACTACACTCCCTCTCTCTCCCAACCGGTCACCCTCCTATACACTCCATCTTTTGGTTCATTT
Organism: Silene latifolia; assembly: GCF_048544455.1. NCBI lineage: Eukaryota > Viridiplantae > Streptophyta > Magnoliopsida > Caryophyllales > Caryophyllaceae > Silene > Silene latifolia. The sequence goes on from NC_133538.1 coordinate 398,627,879, forward strand.
TTTACACTTGAACATTTTTTTGCATGTGATAAGATTGTAAAGTGTTCTTACACCTCTCTAAAAATAAAACCACATAAAATGACTAATAGTTAGTGATTGAAAAATTAATACTAAGAATTAGTATTATTCACATATTATTTCAAGGGTAATATTACCAAATATCTAGTTAATATTTGTAAGGTTGTTGCGTAAGTTCTTGGATGCATCATGTAAGGAGGTCTTCTCTTTTGGAGACTTGGATTCTAGGAGTATCTTGCCAATATGAATAGCTCAAGAACAAACAAGATGGGTGATCTTGGTTTTGCCCAAATACCAACATTTCTCAATGTAAGGAAAATTATTTTCCTCATCTTTTATATTATTATGCTTTAATATTGCATGCATATTACATAGATCACATAAACACAAATTATGAGATAATTTGATTTTTAATTAGAGAGTCTAATTAGGATTTATGATCATTCAGTCAAATCGTCGGAGATAGCCACAACAGCTCCACTCAAACAATCCATAAGGTGCTGGGTACGAAAACCATCCCGTCCACATGAACTGCCACGTAGGAAACTCCCAATCATATCCAACACAACAGTCGAAGAAGCAACGAGAGAATGAAGATCAACAGGCAGAGGGGGCAAGGAGGGAGATGGGGTGACAGGGTGCTTATCCTGCAGAGCAACAAGGGTGGCGTCAGAGTAAGGGGCAATACCTGATAAAGAAAGCACCCGAACAACAGCAGTTTAATGACCATCACAAATATTCCTCCGACACTGCCGAAGGTTACGCTCGCTCAAATCAAGGTCCTCCTCCACATGAAAGGAAGGGGGAACCTCATCCAAAGTCGCCCGTAAAAGCTATAAACTACCACCAGGCACACCCCAAGCAATAATAGCACTGGCAATACTCTTCTCCTGGCGCTGCCGTCTGACAGCGGTCATACACTCAAGATTACTCCTCGGGGAAAAGGTCTTAAGTATACAAAGAGGCAACACAAGCAAACGAATCCAGCAGGAGAGATCACCAAAAGAGTCAGCCACATCATCTAATGCCCCCTTTAAAACCCGAGCAAACCCAAGGCGTCACTTAGGAGAGATAGATTTCACAGTGCGTAAACCCAACAAATGAAAAGGATCAAGCAAGGAGATAGTCCAACCAACTGGCTCAACCTCAACATCATGCGAGATAACCGACGGAGACGGAACAGAAGGCCGAGGAATACCATAAATAAAAAGCGGACATGGCCATCACCACAATTTGGAGGATCCACAACGGAATTATCCTCACTATGCCGACATTTAGTAGTAAATGTATGAGTGTTAAGACACTCCCCGCATAACCATACCCCCATCCGTTGCAAAGTAATTTCAGCATTAGAAAAAACCGTCAAACTATCAGAAAGAGTTTGACGCGTAAGTGCCATAACTTCACCACGACAATACCGGTCCTTAAAATGCCATAGTAAGGAGGCTTTAATGAGGCCCTTACCACTACCATCACGACACCCATGAAGACCAACGAAAAGGCAGTGCTATCGAACCAAAGCAGGCATGACAAAGCAGTGAGAAGAAAGAAACAAAGCAATGCAAAAAAGACCATAAAACCTGAGCTATAGCCTGCTAGACCACGTACAGGAGCACAACAGAATCAGGCCGAAAAGAAGGGGTACGGCAGCAGCACAACCGAGCAGCAAGTAGGGTATGAAGGAGCAGAAAGTTCACGTATAGCAAAAACATGAAGAAGACCAAGCAAGTGCACTGAGCAGCTACAAGAGGCAACACAACCCACGGAAACCAAAAATCACAACCAAGCACACAACCTGGTCCAAGGACGTGAAAGCAGACGGCAAAAGGAGGAGTAGTGCCGGAACAATAACAGCACAAGCACACAACCGCAAAGCCGAAAACCTATAACCCACAAACAACCCGCAACTCACGAACTACTAACCACAAATTGCGACGCCGCAACTGCATGACGGCTAAAAAATAAGAAAATATATTTTATTTTATAAAATATATTTTCTTATTTACCGTTGACTAGCCTTTGACCCAGGTAAATTAAATACGGGTTATACAGCTTTAACTTTACTCGGGTCCACCGACACTCCTTCCTTCAAAATGACGTGAATAAGGAAAGCCACTTTCTCCAGCCAGAACTCACACTTACTCAATTTCGTATACAAGTTATTCTCCCTCAAGGTCTATAAAACTAGCCTCAAATGTTAAATGTTGTGCATGATCCTCTCTAGTTTTCAAGTACACCAAGATGTCAATGAAAATAACCAACAACTGGTCTAGGTAAGCACTAAACACTCTGTTCATTAAATCAATAAATACAGCGGCTGGATTAGTTAATCCAAAAGGCATTACCACGAATTCATAATGGCCATACCTAGTCCTAAAAGCTGTCTTAGGAACATCTCCTTCTTTTACTCTCAGTTGATGGTATCCTGATCTTAGGTCTATCTTGGAAAACACACCAGCTCCCCTCAATTGATCAAACAGGTCATCTATGCGAGGTAAAGGATATCTGTTCTTGATGGTCACATTATTTAGCTCTCGATAGTCAATGCATAACCTCATACTCCCATCTTTCTTCTTAACAAACAAAACTGGTGCTCTCCAAGGTGATACGCTTGGTCTCACATAGCCTTTCTCCAGCAATTCCTCCAATTGCTTCTTTAGCTCCACCATCTCCTTAGGTGCCATTCTATAAGGTGCATTCAAAATTGGTCCCGTCCTAGGTTTCAATTCAATGTCAAAGTTTATCTCCCTCTTAGGTAGTATCCCGGGAATTTCTTCAGGAAAAACATCGAAAAACTCACAAACCATGGGAATTTCCTCCCTCTTAGGTTCGGCCGCACTCATGTCTTGCACATGACACAGATACATTGGACATCCCTTTCGTAGGTAAGAACTTTAACGCTATAGCAGTTATAAATTTTACGTTAGGCTTAATCATAAAACCTCTATAGGACACTCTCACTCCTTTAGGCCCCCTCAATGATATCTTTCTTTGGTAAGAATCTATAAAAGCTCTTCGTTTAACCAACCAATCCATTCCTAGAATTACTTCAAAACCCACTACAAGAAACTCAATTAAATCTACTGAGAACACCACCTCCCCAATCTTAATTTGAACGTCTTTAAACATCTTAGTACATCTTATGGACTCTCCCGAAGGTATCGCTACTTTATTATTTATAATAATTGGGTCTCTAAGCTCTAAACACTTCGTATGCTCACTTGCTACGAATAAATGAGTTGCCCCGGAATCAAACAATACGAATGAAGGCTTAAGGTTCACAAGAAAAGTACCCGAAACAATGTGAGTGTCGTTCTCAACCTCTCTCTTCTCGACCATGAACAACTTTCATATCGTCTTATGACCCGCGCCATGGACAGTTAAGGCCGAGTTGTTTACGGCCCTAACTCCACCTGCCTGGTTGCCATTTCCCACATTCTGCCCCTGATTCATACCGTTCCCAAAGTTACCGCTTCTGTGATTGACGAATTGGTTGGAATTGTTGTTGTTGTTGTTGTTGTTGTAGTTACTTCTCTAATTATGCCGTTGCCCATAATTGCTTCTATAGCTTGATTGAGGAGTTCGGAAACCACCACCTCCGTTTTTATTGCTATTATAGTCATATCCTCCTCTTGATCTCCACTTAGATTTCACATGCCCGAACTTCCCACAACCATAGCATTGCCTCTTCGGAATGAAGCTTTGGCCACGGCCCCCACCAGCCCCATGGCCAAAACTTCCACTACCTCCCTATCCTCCTTGCTAAAATGGCCTGAATTGATAATTGTTAGACTTCTTATTTCCATTGGCATTCTCCACATTTTCATTCTTCCTCTTCTCGCCCTTCTCCTTCCCATCTTCCTTCATCATCTCCACTAGCCTTTCTGCGTATCCTGCTCTTTGGTAAATATCCTCCACGCTAGTTGGTATTCTAGCTGTAAGGTTCTGCTTAATCTCCATATACAATCCCTTTTCAAATCTCACTGCCATTATCTCATCTCCAAAATTTAAATCGGACACATACTCAGATAGTTCAATAAACTTGTTGTGGTATTCCTCCACAGTCATGCCTTCCGTTATCGTAAAAGTGTCAAATTCCGACCTCATCTTGCACTGAACGTGCTCAGGTAGAAAGATATTCCTAAGCATGTCCTTGAAGCTATTCCATGTAATATAAGGCTCATCACTTACTCTATAAGCTTCCTTCAAATCTTCACCACTCTTTTCCTACCATAGTCCAACCTTTCCTCTCAGATAATATGCAACTTGGTCCACACGCAACTCTTCCGGATACTTAATCACTTTAAATAGATTGCTAAACTCCCTGCACCAATCTCACAGTAACGATGGCTCTTCCAATCCATCATATTTGGCCGGATTGTGACGAGCGATAATAGCACTCATCTTTGTCGGATCAACTACGATCTCCTTCCCCTTGTGTGCATGCTTAAATGCAGATGACAGGTTAGCATTTGTCTCTATTATTAGCCTGCCCATTTCCTCTTAAGTAATAGTTGTTGGAGTTCCTTTCTTTGGAGGCATTTTGCAAAAATTTCTATAAGAATTATAAGATAAGAGAATAAGCATGTGCTTATTGGAGCTATTTCAAACATTTTAATAACTTACCTATAATTAAAATTAATCCCTGCATCCACAACAAATTACTCAGTTGGGTTTATTTCACCCCAACTGAGGCCAGATTTCACGGAATTAGTCCTTAAACGGGCGAAGCTTTCGGCCCTAATTACAAACATTGTTCTACAACTCATATCATCATAATCTAATCTCCCTACTTGGCTTAGGGGTACAAATTCCACATATGAGTTTTCATATCAAATTCCAACAGAAATTCATTAATTCATATTGCACACTAACACGTGGATAATAGCAAAACTTGTAATAGCCACAGCATACGTTGAAATTGCAACATGATTCTCCTTTCAATTATTTTGTTTCGTAGATACTTGGCATTGGGTATTTTAATTTTTGATTTCTTTCACATCCCAACCAAACACCATTTCGGTGTACATACCATTCGTCCATACGGCCTTACCCTGTCTCACAATTGTGCTTGCACTTTGTTAGATACACAATTCATCATATTTAAACATCCAATTCATGTGAAGCACATAAGAAACATCCACTCTATCTAGCCTCACTCTTTTACTCTCACCGAGATGCCCGGTTCAAAACTAAAATAGTACAAGATAACAAACAATTCAAGGTACTTTAAATTAAAAGATTAGACAATGTAGGGAACTATCCAAAATGGACTACAAATCACACGGCCAACAAGGCTAACAAAACGGTTTTACTAGATAACTTTAAATTACAATCCGCCAAGGTTAAAGTGATAACTATATAATATAGTCTGACTTCTAGCCATAAATAAAAGTGATGACTCCAGTCCCGTCCAGCTCACACGGCACAATCATCAATCATACCTGCTTATTATCTTCTCCCATGACGGAAACGGTAATTTAGAAGAAACACGTAAAAACACAAGTCAACCTCATGATTATATAATTAAATAAAAGACAACATGCGATTGCGATATAAAACGGACGATGCAATATATGTATTAAACGCCACAATGTCACTGTTTAAGTAATAAATCACAAGTAGTCTACTATCGAGGCTCTCAGCCCAAGCTCAACCACAGCATGTGGGCTTGCCACGCCAGGTCTAGGGCCAACTCCGAACACCATGCCCTGCCTGCCCTATCCATTCCAAGGTCCATCACAATTTTACATCCCCGTGCCAGGCCTATCCATTTCAGGTCCACAGCCGTAACCATGCCTGCCTATCCAATTCACAATATTTTCACAATATCGTTGCCAATACAGAATAACCAAGCTTACACAATTCATTTACTATAATATATAATTTGCCAAGTACTTTAATAACCAAAATGTCAAGCTCCTTTTCGTGAATTATATTAACAAGCCAATGCCAATGCAATATGATAATATACCAATATGATACAAACAACCAGTGGCCAGACAATAATTAACAGCCAAGTCACGACCATAAGGCCGCACGATACCCATACTCGGCCAACACACAGTTTCACAATTCCTTTGTCAATTTTAATCATAAAAGATTAATACCATGCCAACAACATATAATTAACACGTAATTGCAGATAAGGAAAGGCCGCAAGTAAGTGTTGAGTAGCTAGCCTACCTTTTAGCAACTTCTACTTAAATAATCCAAGCAAGCAAATCAAAAAGCTTCCTCAATGAAACCGTCACCTAATACAAATAATAATACGAAATAATTACAAATTAATTTATGTTTAAGACGATACTATAATTAATTAATTAAGCTGAACCCATAACCCCATGACACGGCTGAATGCCGCCACCAATGCCTTTCCTTTTTACGGCCATCAGCCACTACCGTACACCACCTTCACCAACCCTACCATACTCACGCCCAAAACCCGAGCCCTAAAAGAACCTGTGACTCTTTGCCCTAACACCAACACAACCACTCATGCCCTAACCTCACCCTCAGTACCACCACTAACGACACAACCCCATGGCCTTCACCGTGCCAAAAACAAACCCAGACAGACCGCCCCTTAACCACGGTCCAAGTCTGCCCTAACCCACAATACAACCGAACCCACAACACACACACACACACACATGGTTTCAATCACCTCCACAGACACCACGGTCAAATCATGATGGTCAGGTCAACGGTAGCCCCCAAGGTGGTCACGGTCAAGCAAGGTCCACGGTGGTCAAGATGTGTCAAACATACAAACGTAAACAATTGATATCTAGGGTTTAGTTACTTACCACGAATAAGGTTAGCACGAGGTAAAACCGTCTCACAATCTTTCTAAAATCTCCTCTTAAATCTATATTCCTCCTCTCTTATAAGATGAGTTGTGTTTGTGTGAAATAGGGTTTAGGTGGTATATAGGGTAGGTTTATATACTAGTAAGGGGAATCTTCTAGGTAGTTTCCATATAAAATACCACTAATAAAATATGTAAGACCAACCCAAACCAATTCTAACTCCCTCTTACCTGGCCATCTACACGGCTCTTTTTTATATTTTTATTTTTATTTTTTTTCGAAACACCTTAATAATTATAAAATACTTTAAAATGTCTTATAAAAATAACGGGTATTACAGAATCAATAGGCACAATCACATTATCATTATGAAGAAATTCACAAGACTCCACAAAATCATTATCATCATCATCATCATTCAAGACATCACTCTTAAAATTCTCAACATTTTCCAATTCACTAGAAGTATGAGCAAGAGTGTCGATGTATTGTTTTTGTGTGTCAATGAATTATTCCATCATGATTTCAACGTTTGATTTCGGAGATGAGGTATTCAAATCCCATTGGTATGTGTCATTAGTCAACCTTCTAAAAAGTTCCCAATTCTCCAAATAATTTGTGTCAATGAATTGCTCACCACACATATAGTTGGCTATGGTCAAAGTATCTTGATTCATGCCATAATACACAGCAAGGCAAAGTTCTCATGTTTCAAAACAATAATTATATTGACCAACATATTCACTAAGCCTATCAAAATAACTATAAAATGGCTCATGCTTAAATTGTGGGAAATGAAAACTAGCCATCTTATTACAAGTAACAAATAAAAATACGTAGTCTAGCAAACCTTCGACTAAACTAATATCAATTCGTTGATCTCCCCGGCAACGACATCATTTTGATGTGGGGTTTGTCGCCTTCCCCCAATCAAACAATTTATTCTTAACTAATGTAGTAGGGTAGTCGAGGTCGAACCACAAGGAGATCAAGTATGAGTACTAGTTTTGTCTTAGATTATAAGTTAGCTACGCGAATCAAGAAATTGAGTGATATTAAACTAATTAACTAAATTAATTAATGAGAAATGCAAACTAAACTAGATATGGAATATGAGCAAGTGAATGTTAAGGTTGTAATTCAACAATTAAGAAAGCCTAGGACCCAATTTCCCACCAACAATTCGTATTTATCGTCAGGATTCCTTTTGACTAGCTATTGGGGCAATATGTAAGAAGGAGATGACTCTAATTCGCTTAACATCTCCCTCTCGAGTTCGCATACACTAGATCTCCCAACCCCCCTCCCTTTCGGTCTCAGATATCGGAATCCTTAGGTAGAAGTCCGACTACCCTAGAAGCGTGCACTTTCCCAAGGTATCCTAGCATCACCGAAGTCCATTAAGCCCTCATCATTTCCGGGTCATCCAACTCCTTCTCTCGAAGGTCGAATTCAAACACTAGTCTAGAGGTGCCCTCCTTTGGTTCTCCCTTTCGGTCTCAATCTAGGTTAGCAATAGGTCTAAATTGGGTACCCTATTCCCGACCTAATCAACTTTCATTGATGGACAAGGGTCACAAACAAACATTACCCACAATAGACCAATTCAACTAATCAATCCTCTAGCCTACCCTTACTAATCCTCCCCAACAACTATTTTTATACAAATAAATCACTCATGTTCGGGTTAATCGAGTCCTAGTTAAAAAGGTCTAGTTACTAATCTTGTTTATTAAGACAAAACAAATGATAAAGGTTGATACTTTAGCTATGAACATGGTGTGAAATTGATTTCTACAATTAATCATACAATTAATAACTAAGAGTGATGACAAACTAATCAAACTAAGATCTAACAACAACTAAGCATAAAAGAAGAACTTGAACAATCTAAGTTAAATATTCGAACTTAAGTAAAACAAAATGTAAACAATTGACAAGGAAAAGAAAGGGAAGAGAAATTAGTACCAAATTTGAGATGAAATTTGCATAAACAATGTAGATCTAATCTTACAATAGAAAAAGATTTGAACTTGGAATTTAATTAATCTACTCCTAAACAAAATAAGAGTATATTTTAGAGAGAAATCTATCCTAAACCCTCAAATCTAAAAAAAATGGGACTCCTTAATTTGGGGTGTACATGTCTTTTTAGGGCATTAGTAATAGACAAACCTCTTTTGATGTTCATATCATGCCAAATCATCCATCATACAAACCTTTCTAACAATAAACTCTTTATAGACCAAAAATGTGAGGGTTTATATTATGGGCCCACAAATAAAGAAAATAAATATATAACAATAAATTATTACACATAAGGACCCACTTACTATCAACAAACCTGGATACAATATTGTAACCATTCTCATGGATGAAGCTTCTTAACTTTATCCAACAATAGAGAGGTTTGTCGACAAACCTCTAAAATAGTGGAAAACCTATCTATAAACCACTTATTGCTAATGCCCTTATACTGGAGAATAAACAAGGGCAGTAATGTAATTTTAGATCTAACTAATGATATAAGACAAAAAAAAAGAAAATAGAGCACAAAGGCTTTATTGTGCAGCAAGACGCCACGCACAGATACGATACGCCAGCCGTGTATCATTTCCACCGGATGAAGCCTTTTTACACCTGGCCTGATCTGGATACACCGGCCTGATCTGGATACACCGGCTGCTTCATATGGCTCGAATCTGGGCTGCTCGAAGGAGAACGGAAGAAGAGAGGAGCAGGTGGTGTGCACGGTGGGATGCTGCGGAGTCGGGTTCGGCACCGAATCGGGATGACGAGTTTAATGTCGATGGAAAGAGGTGACAGAGCATTTAGGCTCGGTTTCGGTGCCGAGACGAGGTGTTATGGTGGTTGAAGCTTTGATAAATGGTGATAATTGTAGATGAATGGTAAATTGATAGTGAAGATGGTAGAAGAAAAGGACAACGAAGGAACTACAAGGTGATTTGATTTTTGGTGAATTGGATTGATAATGGGGATTAAAGAGGCATTGGATTAAGTGGAAATCTTGGTTTTTTGAAATTGACGAAGAGCTCAGCAGGGGGTTTGTAATTTTGGAGTCAATAATTTGGGGTTTTTTTTTTTTAAACAAACGTGTACTATTTCATAGAAACGGTAAACAAGATTATATAGTATTCGATTACACACAAAAAACTATCTACCATACAAACTGGGGGTATTAGTGCCCCCAAAACAACCTGAAATCCAACGAACATGGCTGATCATAGAAATGGAAGGACAAAGTCTACGTTTCTTGAAAGGTGGATGATAAAAGTCATCTAACTGGATTAGATTGGCATCCTTTCTTTTAGTCTTCTTGTTTGCTGCTGCCGTCTCAGTATACCTGCAACCAAACGTACAATGCTCGACAACAACCAAAGATTTGGACCTCAACTTACCCGCAGGCCCTCACCATTTGACCTCGACCTAAGAAGCGATTCATCTTGCGGCTACAAATCTTGCTCGAATGCTGCTCCCTAACTGCTGCAAAATGAAACAGTCCCAACGAAATCTTGGTAACACTAGAAGAATCCAACGTTAAACGTTTCTTCTTACGAATTTGAACAATAACTTCCTCGTCAACCAACTCATCATTCTCCGAAGACTCAAAGCTAGAAACCTGATTACGACTCTCAAACATAGGATTAGAAGGGGGAACTACTGCTTCCCTTGAAATTTCTTCATGGGGAGTTCCCATCAGAGTATCCTTTTGTGAAAGGTTGCGAACACGAATTTTCATTGTAGTTAAAAAATTAAGCTGGTGAACATGAATCTCTTTACCTTGAAGAAGACAATTATATAAGCTTGTATCGATTATAAGTTGGGAATGACCTCCGCCTTTCTTGCTGAAGTTGAGATGATGATCTCCTTGTTTTTCATTGGGGCAAGAAGTATTACTGTCACTGCTATTATTACCCAATTCCACACGGTTTGAAGAAACTGAAAAGGTAGAAGATGGGTTTCCAACACACTTTACAGACAAAGGTGAGCAAGCGTTATCTGATTTGTGTAAATCCATAACCACTTCAGGGATATTAACATCTCTCCCGAGATCACTACTAGCATCATTGGTGGACATTACAAAACTACATGAGGCTTCAGCTGCTTCACTATGAAGTACAGAATTATCAACTACTTCAGTGTTTAGAAAAGGCTGCTTACCCTTCCTATTCATGCCCAATGGGTCAAATTGGGAACTGACTCGATTGCCATTTAGTTTGTGCGCTAAGCAATCAACCATAGAGTGGAGCTCTCGACTAATGTCTTTGTTATTCGGTTCAAGTTTTAAGGCGGCTTCAAAATCTTCAAGAGCCTCATTGAAGAGATTCAGATTTTTAAAGGCTAAATCCCTACGGTATCGGTCCTTAACGTTGCATTCATCACAATTTAAGATAAGATTGCAGTAGTAACAAGCTTCACGAAAATGGGATAATTTCAATTGACAAGCTACTAAATTAAGGAGTAGGGAAATGCTAAGAGAAGTAGCACAACATTGCTGCTCAAAAGTAGACGGAATCTCAAGAAGACAAAGAAACTTAAGGGCCTGTTTGTAATAGGAAAAGGCCAAAAGATAGTTACCCTCCTTGAAAATACAGTTTCCCCTATCCTTCAACTTAAAAACATTGGACAAATCAGGATCTCCTAATTCAAAGATAAACTTAACAAGAACATTGTCATCCTCATCACTATCATCCGAGAGGAACAAAAAGCCAAGATTGACTAGAATTTGTTGATAAACCATGGTAAAAAGAATGCCAAAAGCAGGAAACAAAAAGCTAAAGAAAACCAACTAGAAACCAAAGCAACCAAGCACAACTTACAGAGAAAATTAATTCTAAAAGTAGCACACCATACCACCGATTCCGAGAAGACAGACTAGGCCGAAAAATACAACCACCGACAACCACTACACAGCAAAACTAAATCAAACGCCACCACCGAACTTCCAAACTAAGGGAAATAAAAGACAGACTGATTTAAAAGTGATTTAGGGAAGCAGAGGCCCTCGTCGGCGACCTGAAGGATTCTGTTGAGGCCGCCGGCGAGAATGGATTAGTCGGTGGAGGAAATTAATTGAGTTTCACTATGATACGTAAGGATAAATGTGACATTTTATCAACTTGATATATCTTAAAAACGGAGGTTTTCTTTCTTTAGTTCTTCCTAGGGATGGTAATGGGGCGGGATGGGTGCGGAGGAGGGGTAACCCGCACCCGTATCCGTGAACTATAATACGTACCAACACCCACCGTGCGACCCGGAGGAGGTTGAACTTTTCAAACCTGTCCCCGTTGGCCCGCCAAATTACTTATCTCCTCACAAAACAATTTTTAAAAATATAAATCTTGAATCTAAAACATACAAGTCTCTTACTCTTGTAGATCTTATACAAATAAGTTTCCGCAAAATGGTCTAATATTTAATTAACTAGTACACAAGTTTTTTAAACCACGAAATAGTTTGAGGATTAACGTTTCTTTTTTTCTGGGGTTTAGGTTGTTGGGTATTTGGGTGGGTAAGAACTAAGAAGTAGATTAAATTTGTCTAGTTTTATGAAAAAAATGGTTTAAGCTTTTTATCTAATTTATAAATTTTATTTTTATATAGTATAAATTTGTCTAGGTTTATGAGTAAGGTGGGTATAAGCGGAACGGGGACATGCGAGGCGGGGCGGTGTGGAGCGGGTCTTACGTGATACCCACACCCGCCCCACGACCCGCGACGAATGACCTTTTAGAAACCCATCCCCACCCCAGGACCCATCAAATCATTATCCGCCCCAAGTGGGGCGGGTGTGGGGCGAGCCCCACCAAAACCCGCCCCACTGACATCCCTAGTTCTTCCCATCTTCATCCATTTGACTTCGTCTTGATCCGTTTTATTGAGTTGTTTTCAAGTAATTTGGTACCTACTTGGCAAAATAAATAGAAGCAGTACCAAAATTCTGAGAAATTCCACAAATCGACATTATTATTGTAAAGAAATAATTGTCTATTTTATTCCGAAATGAGCGAAATAGTCGCTAGTACGGAGATTAATATGACTAAATAAGATATGAAAAGTGGGTTAAAAACGAGTAAAATATGGCGTTATCATTTGCCTTGCAAGAAGACATTCTACCTCATGATGCTTTGTTGTGGGTTGAAGGGGCGGAGTGAGACTCGCTAATTGTCTCACATCGCCTATGTTATTAAATAAGGGTCATAGTTTTAGTCATCTCGTTACTCGGGACGAGCAGAGGTTTGGTTTGGGGATATTTGATGTGACTCGTATTTACACACATTTAGTCCCCTAACTATCCTCGTTCCATATGCTTTTACGTGATTATTAGGGTCGTTTCTTGTCTTTAGCTTCCTATTATGCAAATTCTATGAGGCTTGGTGCCTTTGTAGGAGAAGAGCATTAGTCTTGCCTTAGTCAATAAAGCAAGCAAATTGGGCAATGAGGAGGAACCCCACAAGCCCTAGTCAGCTCCCACGAGCTGGGAGGCAGCCACAGCCAAGCAAAAAAGAAGAAGGGGTGAGCTCCCACGAGCTCACTGAAGCGCCGACGAGCCAAGTGTAAGCTCGGGCAAGCACCATCCAACTTCCACGAGTTGTCTGGCAGAATGAGTACTAGATGAGGAGAGACTCAGGCAAGCCATGCATGGCTCCCACGAGCCAACTGACAGGACGTGCGTCCAAGAGGAAGAATCATGGGAGCTAACCCATCTCTAGTAAGGCGGCGGACTTCCTTAAGGGGCTTAATCGTCATTTAAACCCTTAGTTAACCTAATGCTTGTACTTAATATAAATACTTCATGTACTTAGAGGAGAACACATTAGATTAGCTTAGTTAGACCACTCTAATTAAATTAATTACATCTTAATCCTTTCTTAATTATTGTTCAAGTAATCTTAGATCTAGCTTGGTAATTGAAGAATTCTTGCGTTTGTATTGGATAATTGACAACTCTTCATAATTAATAAAGGCTTTCTTCTATTATTCTTCTATTTTCCTTGTTCATCATATGTTGGTACAATTTCTCTAATCTTTACTTAGTCTTTCATTTAATCTTTTGTTAATTACTTTACTCCTTCATCATGTTTATGCTTGTTAAGATGATTGACACCATTAATGACATGATTTCCATGATGATGTGTGAGTAGTCTCTTAGATAGGGTTAGTGGGGGATTAGGGGAGTAAGTATGGGTTATATCTATGATTAATGAGTTCATATGAATGATTGTATGTTATGTCTTCAAGATATGCACATGTTATGCTTGATGAAATGCTTGATTAACAACCTAGCATGATTCTCTTATCTTTTTAACAAGACTTATAAAATATAAATCAACTCAAGGCTTGTTAGACCATGCATATTGTTGAATAGGGAGAAAGAAGTCGTTGTAGGTGTCGTAAGCTATAAATTAACTCGACTCCGTTACCTAAGCCTCTCTAGGAATTGTAAGACATAATTCAACTCGATTCAAACATAACTATAATTGTTTGTATGACTCATTAATGTGATTACACCATGTTTCCCCTTTGAACCCATGACACCCTAGTGTTTTTTAATCAATTGTTTACATCTCTATTTGTTTGCTTTGCTTTCATCATAGTAGTTTCGTTTACAACTCAAACCCAATTGTGACACCAAGATATAGCTACTTTGCATTAGATAACTATTTGATAAACCGCCCCTTGGGATGCGACCTCTACTTACTCCTTTACTAAGTAGTTTGTTAATTTTATAAATATGTTTTGATTTGGTTATTGACGACATGACTGCGTCACACACCTGCTAAATCCACTGCTCCCCATTTGCCGGAAATATCAAATGGTTCACCACAGTTTTGAAAACATTACAAGGTCAGTCAACTATATAATCAATAATAAGCTCACAATAAATAACCAATCCAATAAAATCAAATCCTGTAACAATCATCAATCTCCAACTCCAAGAGCTAGTGTCTGAACCGCAGCCCGAACACGACTACACACCGTAGTGAGTAGTCCTGCCAGGTTACCCATCGCAACAAGTAACTCACCCCACCCAGTGGTAGACCGCGGCCTTGCCACCTAAAACCCGGCTCGACGTAACGAGCGAACTTAGATCATTAATGTGCATATCCCCCTTATGACGGGAGCCACAAGGGGTGAACATGGGGATAAAGACCATCTCCCGACAATTGCTTCACAATCAATACTAGTAATACCAATAATAATCAATACCAACAACATCATCATGATACTATATCAATGATAATCACAAAATCACACCTCTCACAATTAACCATATAGAAGAAATGAGTAGCGAAACCCTACTTGACTAGCAAATCCACGAATCACAAGCAAGGCTCTTCTACGAAATCGTCACTTAAGCAATGATAATCAATCATACTAATCACAATCCATCACTAATCAATCTCTACCCCCAATCTAACCCAAATTAGGGTTTGCATAAACTTCCAACAACAACAATAAACTGGTTAAGAAATACTAGAGACTTACTAACACAACCGTCACAGAAAACGAGATCTAAAAGCTCACAATAGGTTAATCTTGGCTTAGTAAATAATGAAGATGATTAGAGGAGTTTAGAACATCGTTAGGTTTTGTAAAAGTGATTTAGAAACTGGTAACACGAAATTTAAATTCCTCTAATCATTTTAATCAAAATCGCACGATTAATAACATCAGATCGGGCACTCGATCGAGTACCAAAGACACTCGATCGAGTACACCCTACTCAACCGAGTGTCCCCTAAACTTGGTCGAGTGCCACCAAGTCAGAAGCCTGATTCAAAACACCCGACTATGCACTCGGTCGAGTGCAGCATACTCGACCCAGTATCCTATACTCAGAAACGAGTAGTATTACAGTCTCCCCTCCTTAAAAACGAACTTTGTCCTTGAAATTCACACTCATACCTGCACTAGATAAAAACAACCCATACTACTTTCTAACATGACTCGAGATGTCCCCACTAATACCCACATATGACCAAAAAGATGAACAAATAACCCGAAATACCACCAAAACGGACCCCTAAATGTCCCAAAAACGCATGTGATCATGTCCTACCCCCTAAAAGAATAAAGTTACGAACCCGTAACCAAATATACCTGATCAAAGAGATGCGGATAACGCTTCTTCTTTGCTTCTTCTAGTTCCCATGTAGCTTCTTCGACATTATGGTTAGACCATAACACCTTGAGCAATGTAGTCTCACCATTCCTTATCGTTCGCACCTTACGATCCAATATCTCCTTTGGCATCTCCACATAAGTAAAGGATTCATCCAACTCAATATTCTCAACCTCTAGCATATGGAATGGGTCACTCACATACTTCCGAAGTTGTGACATATGAAATATATTATGAACGTGATCCAAAGCTGGTAGCAAAGCTAGCGTATAAGCTACTTCACCTACTCTATCCAAAATCTCATAAGGGCCTATAAACTTTTAGCTCAACTTGCCTCGCTTGCCAAATCGCATTACACCACGCATAGGTGACACTTTCAATAGAACTTTGTCACCTACTTGAAACTCAATATCCTGACGATGTAAATCTGCATAGCTCTTTTGTCGTCCTTACGCTTCTTTCATCTTTTGTCGAATTAATAAGTGAACTTGTTCAATCATGTCTTGTACCATCTTCGGTCCTAAAATCATAGCTTTCGAGCTATCATCCCAACACACTGGGCTTCTACACTTCCTCCCATACAAGGCCTCGAAAAGGTCTCATCCCAATACTCGTGTGATAACAGTTGTGATATGAAAACTCGATCAAATCAAATCGATCCTCCCAACTTCTACCAAACTCCATCACACAAGCTCGCAACATATCCTCTAAGGTCTTGATGGTCCTCTTATTTTGACCATCTCTCGCAGGATGAAATGTTGTGCTCATCTTTAAAGTAGTTCCCATCAGTTCCTGCAACTCTTGCCAAAACCGCGAGATAAACCCCACATCCCTATCTGACACAAAATCCTTTGGTACCCCATATATTGTTACCACATTCTTCCTGTATCCATTAGCCGGCTTAATCTTACTCCAAGTATCATTCATTGGAATAAAATGAGCTGACTTCGTTAGCCGATCGTCAATCACCCAACTCTAAATCATGAGTAGGGTAGTTCTCTTCATAAGACTTCAATTGCGTCGAAGCATAAACAATCACTTTCCCATTCTGCATCAAAACACACCGCAAAGGCATCAGTATAAACCTCGAAGTTTTCACTCCCCTCTGGCAATTAAGCTAAGACAAGAGTTGTAGTCAAACGTTCCTTTGATGTTTGGAACGCCGTCTCACAACTCTCATCTCAGTGAAATCTGTTCTCTTTCCTCATCAATGTCTTCATAGGCCTAACAATCTTGGAAAATTCCTTCAGAAACTATCTGTAATACCCAGCCAAACCCAAGAAACTCCGAATTTCGGCCACATTTTTCGGCGCTTCCCAGTTTGACACCGCTTCAATCTTACTCGGATCCATAGCTATACCTGCTTTAGAAATCCCACGGCCCAAAAAATCCACCTTCTCCAACCAGAACTCACACTTAGACAACTTAGGGGTCGTTTGGTTCAGAGTATTGGAATGGTATGGAATGGATTGTGATACTATAGTGGTATGGAGTTAGAACCCCATACTTGCTCATGAGTGTTTGGTTCGACCTTGGAATGGATATAGAGGTAGTAATAATATGGAATGGAGTTAGGAACTTGAGTAGAAACATGGGTATGAGAATCCAAGGGGTTGGAATGGAGTTAGAATCCATTGAGCATCTAACTCCATTCCAAAAATCTCCAACCAAACACTAGAATGGATTGAATCCATTCCAATCCATTCCAAAAGCCCCAACCAAACACCCCCTTAGCATATAGTTAGTTATCTCGCAAAGTTTGCAATATTAATCTCAAATGATTATCGTACTCCTCTTTAGTCTTGGAATAGACTAAAATATCATTAATGAAAACCACCACGAACCTATCCAAAAACGGACTGAAGACCCGATTCATAAGATCCCTAAACGCTGCTGGCGCATTTGTCAGCCCAAAAGGCATCACCACGTACACATAATGACCATACCGCGACCGAAAAGCTGTCTTAGGAATATCTTAGCTTCATCCTTAATCCACAACTGGTGGTACCCCAATCTTAGATAAATCTTTGAAAACACCCCGGCACCACTTAAAGGGTTAAACAGATCATTAATCCTCGGCAAAGGATACTTATTCTTTACGGTAACATGATTTAGTTCTTTATAGTCGATGCATAACCTCATACTGCCGTCTTTCTTCTTCACAAACAAAACTGGCGCTCCCCAAGGTGATAAACTAGGTCTGATATACCCCTTATCTAACAACTCATTCAACTACTTCTTCAACTCTTCCAATTCTTTCGTTCCCATATGGTAAGGGGCCTTAGAAATAGGTGTCGTCCCCGATTTATGCTCAAAGCTGAAGTCAATATCTCTCTTGGGAGGTAGTCCTGGTATTTCATCCGAAAAGACATCCTCGAATTCCCCCACAATCGGCATATCTGTTGCTGATGGCTCCTCCACCCAGTTATCCCTCACATGACAAAGAATCATGGGACATCCCTTCCTTAAATATGACTTTAAGGTCATAGCTGGAATCATCTTAACCTTGGGTTTCACCACAAACCCTGGATATGACACTCTAATCCCCTTATGACCCTTCAAAGACTCATTTTCTTGACGAAAGTCGATCTTAGCCTCATACTTACCCAACCAATCAAGCCCCGCAATGACCTCATACTCATCTCTAGGAAACTCAAGTAAGTCAACTGGTAAATCTACTTGCCCAACCACCATAGATACCCCTTTATACAACTTACGACATAACACCGACTTTCCCGCTGGTATGAAGACGTTATCTTTTACCAACTGAAACTCCTCCAAATCCATTGTTAAGGCATGAATCTTAGACACAAAGAAATGGGTAGCGCCCGAATCAAATAACACTAAAGTGGGCTTATGATTAATTAGAAATGTACCAGTAACAACTTGCGCACCATCCTCCGCTGCCTGTTTATCGATCTAAAACAGTTTATCGCTACTCTTATGACCTTTTCCCTGTACCGTACTAACCGATGCGGTAGACTTAGCTGCCGAATTCTGGTTCACATTGTTGTTCTGCCGCTGATAAGATCCACCATTGTTGTGGTTATAACTGCCATTATTGTTGTTGTTGTTGCTATAACCATCCTGACTGTTCCATTACCCAGCTGGCCTGTTACTCGCCATACTCTGACTCGGAGCCTGAGAATAGTTCCCCTGGTATGATCGCTGGAAGCCTCCTCCTCTATAGCTCTTACACTCAAATCTCTTATGGCATATCCCGCCCTGGTTGAAACAGTGTACCCTGAGTTGTCACTAGTACTCCGACCACCTCTACCCCCGTAGCGAGATCCTCCACCAAAGCCAGATCTACTCGAATAAGATTTAGCCTAGTTGTAGTTACCACGCTTGAAACCTGATTGGTTACCATTTTATTATCCGCCTTACGTTTCTTAGTCACTTTTTCCTTTGCCTCTTTGGCCATATCAACTAGTCTCTCAGCATGTACCGCGCGCTCATAAACTTCTTTTAAGTCGGAAAGCACCCCAGCAGGTAGTTTCTCCATGATCTTCAACGTCAACCCTTTCTCGAAACGGAGAGCCAGACTTAGTTGACTCAGTTCCATATCCTCCACATAACGTGATAGCTCATTGAACTTGTGATAATACTCGGATACCGTCATGCCATCAGTCATTACAATGGAGTCTAACTTAGCCTCAACTTGCTTTGGACATGCTCGGGAACAAACTCATGCCTCATAGCGCTCTTAAACTCTTCCCAGGGAATCGTAGGCTCA